>NC_046980.1:24867214-24967214 GCF_009769545.1 Cyclopterus lumpus
AAATCAATCAGCAGTTCAAACTGATGTTCCGGGAGCACCAGGTTTTTAAATATCCTAAATGTCTCGACAAGCGTCCGAAGCCTCGGAGCACACGTCATATTTATGCAAATACGGAGTGTTTATTTATTTATTTATTTATTTATCCAAACAACTGATCAATTAATACAATTCAACTACATTTCTGTTGAGGAGGGGGGGGGGGGGGGGGCAGACAGCAGACACGCCTCCTGTAATCCCATCAACTCATGACAGCAGTCTGGATACAAGACTGAAGAGGCTGTAATCCACTAAGACTTCACACACCGCGCGCTCCCATTTATCTGGAAGCACACACACACACACACACGCACACACACGCACACACACGCACACGCACACACACGCACACACACACACGCACACGCATACGCACGCACACGCACACACACGCACACAAACGCACACACACACACACACGCACGCACACACGCACACACACGCACACACGCACACACACACACGCATACGCACGCACAAGCACACACACGCACACGCACACAAACGCACACACACACACGCACACACACGCACGCACACACACACGCACATACACGCACACACACACACGCACACACACACACGCACACACACACACACACACACACACACACATAAACACACTTGGAGAGCAAAGTTGGTGGCGACTTCACTCCCAATTGTAATGTAGGGACGAATCGGTGTGTGTGTGTGTGTGTGTGTGTGTGTGCCAGGGGTAAGTGTGCGTCATGGATTTCAGCTCCAAACACACACACACACACACAAATAGATAATCTGTACACTAAAGGGTGAATAAAGGAAAGGTGTTTACTTTGTTCATAAATATAAAAATATAGAGAGAGACACATATCAGCTACAAATGGAAAGAGAAGACGCCACAATTATAATAAAAATAAAAAGAGAGGGAATAAAACCTCAGATTGGTTTGAAATCATGTTATTCAGATTAAACATGTTTAAAAAAATTAAAACCACACATAAAATAATGAAAACGGGGCTAAAGAAATAAAATAAAAATAAGACAAAAGATCAGATAATTTACGACACGCACACATTCTTCACGTCTTCAAGCCATTCAATAAATCACCGGTCCAGGAGAACAATATGTCCCATTATCATTCATATACATGCAAAACACCACAAAGAGAGGGAGGGAGAGAGAGGGAGAGAGAGAGGGAGAGGGATGGAGAGAGAGAGAGGGATGGAGAGAGGGAGAGAGGGATGGAGAGAGGGATGGAGAGAGAGAGGGAGAGGGAGGGAGAGAGAGAGAGCGAGAGAGAGAGGGGGAGAGGGATGGAGAGAGAGAGGGAGAGGGAGAGAGAGAGAGGGAGAGAGAGAGAGAGAGAGGCAGGGTGCAGGACCCACACAATGTTGTTCCAGCCAATTGCGTTCCAGAGAAGTGACCACGGACCATAAACAAGGCTCCTCACTCCTCTCTTCTCACTCCTCACTCTTCACTCCTCACTCCTCTCTTCTCACTCCTCACTCCTCTCTTCTCACTCCTCACTCCTCTCTTCTCACTCCTCACTCTTCACTCCTCACTCCTCTCTTCTCACTCCTCACTCCTCAGTTCTCACTCCTCACTCTTCACTCCTCACTCCTCTCTTCTCACTCCTCACTCCTCAGTTCTCACTCCTCACTCCTCAGTTCTCACTCCTCACTACTCAGTTCTCACTCCTCACTCCTCTCTCCTCACTCCTCAGTTCTCACTCCTCTCTTCTCACTCCTCACTCCTCAGTTCTCACTCCTCTCTTCTCACTCCTCACTCCTCACTCCTCTCCTCCGCAGAGAGCTCACCGCGGCACCGACTGCCTCTTCTCCGCTGTCCTCCGATGCTTCACTCTGGTTGTTTTCTTTTTGTAAGAACGCCATCGGAGCTCAGGCTGAGTGCCGTTGTCTTCAGCTCCCTCCGTGAGGAGAGGGGGGGGGGGGGGGGGGGGGCTTCCTTTGTCCCACTGCCACTGTGCCGATATTCCAAAAAGAAGAAGAAACGAGCCGTAAATCGTTTCCCAAAGAGAAGAAGAACACAGAAGCGTCCACTTACCCACTCCCAGACTCAGTGCTTTGCGTCACAACCTCAGACATTCCTCCAAAACAGATGTGCAAAAGAGGACCCCCCCCCCCCCCCCCATCTTTTGTCTGTGAGCCTGGCTGGCTAGGTTTCTTTAGTTGTGCACGCTTCTTTTCTTCTTTTCTTCTTTTCTTTTTCACCGCTTTGAAGCAGGTGGATGACAAAAACAAAAAGCATCAATCTCTGCAGGCACATTGTGTGGCAGCTCCCCTCACCAGCCTCCGACACCATAATCACACATTCACATTCTCTCCTCGCAGCTCCGGCGAGTGAACTGAGAAAAAGGAAATTAAAAAAAGCTCAAGAACGAGCGCCGTACTTTTGTTGTAATCGAGTTTTGATTGGATTAGAATGTTGAATTTTGCCGTTTCTCCGGCTCTCCGTCTGCCTGTTGAGGTGAAGAGAGGCCTGACGGAGGCAACCAGGGGTCGGAGGTTCGCCCCGGCCCGCAACGACCCCAGATATCAGGGCTGAGAAGGACAACGATTCAAATGTACTCCATATTGTTCATACCCTTATCTCAAATTTGGTATTATTTTTATCATGTGCCTAGTTTTTAGAAGTCGTATATCAGGGACTGTTCTATTCAGTTCAAATAAAAAATAAATAAAAGAGTGGCTCCCAGTTATCTGTCGAACAAAAATATTGATATTTCATGAATTAATGAAATGAAAAAGTATGGGAATCATTCTCCATGTCTGCCACATACTAAATAAGTGTGTTGTCAACTTTATTACGACATCATTCCAAAAAGGGAAAAGTTAAAATGAGAAAGAAGTGAAAAGGAAATCTAATGAGAGACATTCATAAACTGAAGATGACACCTTAAATACCTTTTACGTGAGCTTTGAGCATTTGCTTGAATCTATATCCAAAGTTATAAAAAATCAGAATGTCATCGCTCCAGGACACGCTGGCTCGCTCTGCTTTCCTCTTATATACCACATTTATGGCATGTTTTATCATTTGACTGTGCTGTGGTTATTCATCTTCCAGTCACAGTCACAGCATCTCTTCTCGTCCTGGGGATCCACCCACGCAGTGAGAACCTGAGCCGGGGTCAGGGGTCAGCAGCCAAACACAGGAAGCCTCGAGAAAGAAAGGCTTCTTTGTTTCTCTTCCAGTGACTGAAGAAGTTCTTAGATCATTTGTGTCACATTCAAGGGTCATAAGGCAACTGTCCTGCTCCTGTACAGTATTCTTCATGAACATTAAAGACTTCATTGAAGTGCTTATGAATAATGTCTAATTGGGCCCCTGTAATCACTGAAACAAGCGGTCCGCATGATGAAAACACATCTATGGTCGATGAGCGCAGGCGTCGGACATTCCGACATTTTTCTAAGTCACTGAAGGCAGCGCCGTGACGTCACCCCATTTTGGATTCCATGGCGGGAGGTCTGCATGTAAACAGCGCGATGGAGAGCGCCTTGGTGCAGGACAACCCGCTGCTGTTACCTCTCAACCAGGAGAGGACGGTCTACGACGGGTTCCTCTCAGTCCAGGGAAGGTCACGTTACAACATGCGCCGAGCTGCGTTAAAGATTTAAAGATTGTTAACGTAACGAGTCCTCGATGACTTTCACATGGATTCGGCACCCGTGTGATTCTCTGTAGAAAAATACCTGTTATTGTGAACTTTCTTATTCAATTGCTCACTGATGCGGCTTAGCTCCTGCCTAGCTAATGCTTATCTCCTGCCTAGCCATTGCTTAGCGCCTGCCTAGCCATTGCTTAGCTTATGCCTAGCTATTGCTTAGCTCCTGCCTAGCTATTGCTTAGCTTATGCCTAGCTAATGCTTAGCTCCTGCCTAGCTATTGCTTAGCTATTGCTTAGCTCCTGCTTAGCTATTGCTTAGCTCCTGCCTAGCTATTGCTTAGCTCCTGCTTAGCTATTGCTTAGCTCCTGCCTATCTATTGCTTAGCTCCTGCCTAGCTATTGCTTAGCTCCTGCCTAGCTCCTGCCTAGCTATTGCTTAGCTCCTGCTTAGCTATTGCTTAGCTCCTGCCTAGCTATTGCTTAGCTCCTGCTTAGCTATTGCTTAGCTCCTGCCTAGCTATTGCTTAGCTCCTGCCTAGCTATTGCTTAGCTCCTGCTTAGCTATTGCTTAGCTCATGCCTAGCTACTGCTTAGCTCCTGCCTAGCCATTGCTTAGCGCCTGCCTAGCCATTGCTTAGCTCATGCCTAGCTATTGCTTAGCTCCTGCTTAGCTCCTGCCTAGCTATTGCTTAGCTCCTGCCTAGCTATTGCTTAGCTCCTGCCTAGCTATTGCTTAGCTTATGCCTAGCTAATGCTTAGCTCCTGCCTAGCTATTGCTTAGCTCCTGCCTAGCTATTGCTTAGCTCCTGCTTAGCTATTGCTTAGCTCCTGCCTAGCTATTGCTTAGCTCCTGCTTAGCTATTGCTTAGCTCCTGCCTATCTATTGCTTAGCTCCTGCTTAGCTATTGCTTAGCTCCTGCCTAGCTATTGCTTAGCTATTGCTTAGCTCCTGCCTAGCTATTGCTTAGCTCCTGCTTAGCTATTGCTTAGCTCCTGCTTAGCTATTGCTTAGCTCCTGCTTAGCTCCTGCCTAGCTATTGCTTAGCTCCTGCCTAGCTATTGCGTAGCTCCTGCTTAGCTATTGCTTAGCTCCTGCTTAGCTCCTGCCTAGCTATTGCTTAGCTCCTGCCTAGCCATTGCTTAGCGCCTGCCTAGCCATTGCTTAGCTCATGCCTAGCTATTGCTTAGCTCCTGCCTAGCTATTGCTTAGCTCCTGCCTAGCCATTGCTTAGCTCCTGCCTAGCTATTGCTTAGCTCCTGCTTAGCTCCTGCCTAGCTATTGCTTAGCTCCTGCCTAGCCATTGCTTAGCTCCTGCCTAGCTATTGCGTAGCTCCTGCTTAGCTATTGCTTAGCTCCTGCCTAGCTATTGCTTAGCTCCTGCCTAGCCATTGCTTAGCGCCTGCCTAGCCATTGCTTAGCTCATGCCTAGCTATTGCTTAGCTCCTGCTTAGCTCCTGCCTAGCTATTGCTTAGCTCCTGCCTAGCTATTGCTTAGCTCCTGCTTAGCTCCTGCCTAGCCATTGCTTAGCGCCTGCCTAGCCATTGCTTAGCTCATGCCTAGCTATTGCTTAGCTATTGCTTAGCTCCTGCTTAGCTCCTGCCTAGCTATTGCTTAGCTCCTGCCTAGCCATTGCTTAGCGCCTGCCTAGCCATTGCTTAGCTCATGCCTAGCTATTGCTTAGCTATTGCTTAGCTCCTGCTTAGCTCCTGCCTAGCTATTGCTTAGCTCCTGCCTAGCCATTGCTTAGATCCTGCCTAGCCATTGCTTAGCTCCTGCCTAGCTATTGCGTATCGCCTGCCTTGCTCCTGCCTAGCTATTGCTTAGCGCCTGCCTAGCTCCTGCTTAGCTATTGCTTAGCTCCTGCCTAGCTATTGCTTAGCTCCTGCCTAGCTATTGCTTAGCTCCTGCCTAGCTAATGCTTAGCTCCTGCTTAGCTATTGCTTAGCTCCTGCCTAGCTATTGCTTAGCTCCTGCTTAACTATTGCTTAGCTCCTGCCTATCTATTGCTTAGCTCCTGCCTAGCTATTGCTTAGCTCCTGCCTAGCTATTGCTTAGCTCCTGCCTAGCTATTGCGTAGCTCCTGCTTAGCTATTGCTTAGCTCCTGCCTAGCTATTGCTTAGCTCCTGCCTAGCTATTGCTTAGCTCCTGCCTAGCCATTGCTTAGCTCCTGCCTAGCTATTGCGTAGCTCCTGCTTAGCTATTGCTTAGCTCCTGCCTAGCTATTGCTTAGCTCCTGCCTAGCCATTGCTTAGCGCCTGCCTAGCCATTGCTTAGCTCCTGCCTAGCTATTGCGTAGCTCCTGCTTAGCTATTGCTTAGCTCCTGCTTAGCTCCTGCCTAGCCATTGCTTAGCTCCTGCCTAGCCATTGCTTAGCGCCTGCCTAGCCATTGCTTAGCTCCTGCCTAGCTATTGCTTAGCTCCTGCCTAGCCATTGCTTAGCTCCTGCCTAGCTATTGCGTAGCTCCTGCCTAGCTATTGCTTAGCTATTGCTTATCTCCTGCTTAGCTCCTGCCTAGCTATTGCTTAGCGCCTGCCTAGCTCCTGCCTAGCTATTGCTTAGCTCCTGCCTAGCCATTGCTTAGCTCATGCCTAGCTATTGCTTAGCTATTGCTTAGCTCCTGCTTAGCTCCTGCCTTGCTCCTGCCTAGCTATTGCTTAGCGCCTGCCTAGCTCCTGCTTAGCTATTGCTTAGCTCCTGCCTAGCTATTGCTTAGCTCCTGCCTAGCTATTGCTTAGCTCCTGCTTAGCTATTGCTTAGCTCCTGCCTAGCTATTGCTTAGCTCCTGCTTAACTATTGCTTAGCTCCTGCCTATCTATTGCTTAGCTCCTGCCTAGCTATTGCTTAGCTCCTGCCTAGCTCCTGCCTAGCTATTGCTTAGCTCCTGCCTAGCTATTGCTTAGCTCCTGCTTAGCTATTGCTTAGCTCCTGCCTAGCTATTGCTTAGCTCCTGCCTAGCTATTGCTTAGCTCCTGCCTAGCCATTGCTTAGCTCCTGCCTAGCTATTGCGTAGCTCCTGCTTAGCTATTGCTTAGCTCCTGCCTAGCTATTGCTTAGCTCCTGCCTAGCCATTGCTTAGCGCCTGCCTAGCCATTGCTTAGCTCCTGCCTAGCTATTGCGTAGCTCCTGCTTAGCTATTGCTTAGCTCCTGCTTAGCTCCTGCCTAGCCATTGCTTAGCTCCTGCCTAGCCATTGCTTAGCGCCTGCCTAGCCATTGCTTAGCTCCTGCCTAGCTATTGCTTAGCTCCTGCCTAGCCATTGCTTAGCTCCTGCCTAGCTATTGCGTAGCTCCTGCCTAGCTATTGCTTAGCGCCTGCCTAGCTCCTGCTTAGCTATTGCTTATCTCCTGCTTAGCTCCTGCCTAGCTATTGCTTATCTCCTGCTTAGCTCCTGCCTAGCTATTGCTTAGCTCCTGCCTAGCTATTGCTTAGTTCCTGCCTAGCTCCTCTCTGTCACGTCTTTACACTCCTGTTGTGCCTCTTCCAGGAGCGGGACTTCCGACTCCGAGTGCTCCTCCCACCTGGTCGTCCATTTAAACGTGCCAGGTGAGTCGGTGCACGCCTTCCTCCGTCTCTCTACGGCACACTGAGTCATGGATGTTTCTAACGGCCTTTGTTCTGCAGGCTGCACTGCTGCTGGCAGTTGAAACACCTGTTGCAGGGGTACGAACACATAGTGAAGCAGGTAACCTCCCCAAATAAGTACGAGGCACATTGAGTCAGAAACATAGTGTGTGTTGTGTCTGCCTGCACTTATTGAGATGTGTGTTTGCTGCCCCCCCTGTCTTGGAAATGGAAGAAGAAAAAAAATATATATTTTCCACTGTTTAATTAACATCGCCTGGAAAATGTCCCTATTTGTTATGCTGCCCCTCAGGGTTATTTGGATGAGATTGATATTTCACCCCGGGCTGCAAAGTTCATTATTTTCACAGCCTTTAAGCTATCATTAATTATTAAAGCTTGTGGCAGCCCCCATTAATCACAAACACTGTGTTTGATTTGAATGGCTGGCTAGAGGAGAAGAAAACATAGACAGTGTCACATCATTATCCCCCCCACCATTTAAGGATGTCTCTTCTCTTGTTTGACTCTCAGAGGCTGCAGCAGTCGGCCGATCTTGTCACTTTCATTCTGGAGCTGAAGACGGTTTTGGTAAGGAGGAGAATGACACCGTCACTTTGACACTGTCGCTTTGCCAATAGGAAGTAAATGGGAACCTCCAGGCGCCATTGATGGCCTTGATAATGAGGCACACATGTATACTTTGTGAGATTAATGAAAAAGTGTGACAACCCTCGTGCTCGCCACTGAACAAAGGCGGCAGACTTGTTGGCCCCGGTTCAGTGAAGCTCGATCTATTTGCTTTTAGTGGATAGGGGGCGCCTTGGTATGACGGAGCACCGTTACCCGGGTTTGCAATCAGATGCGTTCTCTCTGCCGTTGCAGGAAGTTTGTCTGAAAAGTCGACCCGAGTGCCGCTCCATCCCGCCTCCACGGTACTACTCCCAGCTCATCGCTGAGATGGAGACCCTCGGCTGGGGCAGGTAAGTGACTACTGGGAGCACCAACACTATGTTTTAAAGGAACCACGAAGCCATCACTTTGACAGGTAGCTTAACTGCGTTGTTCGAGGCTGCAGGCCTTCCACACCTGGCCAGGGCTTTTATTGTGAAAGGAAAGAACGGATAGAGGGGGATCTTGTCTTTGTCGAGCTTGAAAGGATTTAGAAAGTTTGCCGTCTCGGTTCTGATTACGGATCCTGCGTGTTGTAGTTTTATAAATATACTGTAGGTGCACCTTAACGCGTTCCACACGACGTGATTGGTTCATGCTTTACTGAGCGCTGGTAAAGCTCAGAACGATCGGCCTCCTTCCGAGAAAAAAAAGAATGGCGCCTTTTCTGCTATACTTTCACACAGTATTCACACGGAGAAACACAGAAAGGTAATCCATAATCCAATGGCACAATTCCAGTTTTTTTGTGTGGAGGGAACCTTGCAGGGTTGGCCTGCACAATGACATCATCCCTGCAGCCGCTCTCTCAGTGCTGAAACTCAGCATCAGCTCGCTCATCACCGGGCATCCCGGGGGTCCTCAAGGAGGAGCTGCCGATGTTCCACGGAATGAGGAAACGACTGCGGAGCGTGTCGTCACTAAATGTACTTGTTTGTTTAGCTCACACTGAGAATAAAGCGATCATCCAACACTTATCTTCTGGTACATGCTCCCACCTCCACTCGCGTGGTCCCATGACTTTGTGCGATGGTCTACATACCAACTCTGTGATTTCTCTCCATACTGTACCTCAGAAATAAGCAACTTTGAGCAACTCGTAAGCCAGAGACATTGTTATTGAAACTGTAAGTTATTGGTTTATATTCTTTTAAATGTCTGTATTTTCCCGCGAGAGGTAAGATTAGCATACCGAGGTAGAAACCTCTGGTGCTTTAAACCGCTATATGGAGCAGTCCTTGTTTTTTGAACCCCCCAGCAGTCAAAACTGATTGGAGAACCTGCAACAACACAGCTCCGCATTAACAAATGGCTCTTAATGACTTCCTTATTTTTAGTTATTGAGTTATAGTTAAATCCAGGTCACATTTAATAACTCTCAGCCCACGCGCGGCGACAGGCCCAGCTAATGCCGTCTCCACTCGTCAGGAGAGGAGGGGGGGGGGGTGAAGATATCTTCTCTCCCCCAGCTCGGATTAAGTCTCGACTACTACACTCATTTTCCACTTTCCTATTAATGACCGCGGCTACAATTATGATATTAGCAAAATGCAAATGGCTCTAATTGAAGACTCTCAGGTTTTAATAGGAGAAGGGGGGGGGGGGTGTAAAGGTATGCTTTATGTTGGAAATGGGACCAACATCACTTTGGGTGTCGTGTTACGGTTAGGAGGCATTACACACAGTGGGCCTCAATCTCCAAAGCACTCGAGATTCGCTTAGCGTCTTAATTGGTATGGGCCGTGCTAATAGCCACTAGGGGTTTCATCTGTAATTCTGTCTGCTGATTGGGCCAGGTAAGTGAGCTCTCTGTCTGTCTGTCTCTATGTGTCTGTCTCTATGTGTCTGTCTCTGTCTGTCTCTGTCTGTCTGTCTCTATGTGTCTGTCTCTGTCTGTCTGTCTCTATGTGTCTGTCTCTGTGTGTCTGTCTCTGTCTGTCTGTCTCTATGTGTCTGTCTCTGTCTGTCTGTCTCTATGTGTCTGTCTCTGTCTGTCTGTCTCTATGTGTCTGTCTCTATGTGTCTGTCTCTGTCTGTCTGTCTCTATGTGTCTGTCTCTGTGTGTCTGTGTCTGTCTGTCTGTCTCTGTCTGTCTGTCTCTATGTGTCTGTCTCTGTCTGTCTGTCTCTATGTGTCTGTCTCTATGTGTCTGTCTCTGTCTGTCTGTGTCTGTCTGTCTCTATGTGTCTGTCTCTGTCTGTCTGTCTCTATGTGTCTGTCTCTGTGTGTCTGTCTATCTGTCTGTCTCTGTCTGTCTCTCTCTCTATGTGTGTCTGTCTGTCTCTCTCTCTGTCTGTCTGTCTCTCTCTCTCTATGTGTCTCTCTCTCTGTCTGTCTGTCTCTCTCTGTCTGTCTGTCTCTCTGTCTGTCTCTATGTGTCTGTCTCTATATGTCTCTCTGTCTGTCTGTCTCTCTCTATGTGTGTCTGTCTGTCTCTCTCTCTCTCTATGTGTCTCTCTCTCTGTCTGTCTGTCTCTCTCTCTCTATGTGTCTCTCTCTCTCTGTCTGTCTGTCTCTCTGTCTGTCTCTATGTGTCTGTCTCTATGTGTCTCTCTGTCTGTCTGTCTCTCTCTATGTGTGTCTGTCTGTCTCTCTCTCTGTCTGTCTGTCTCTCTCTCTCTATGTGTCTCTCTCTCTCTCTCTGTCTGTCTGTCTCTCTCTATGTGTCTCTCTCTCTGTCTGTCTCTATGTGTCTGTCTCTATGTGTCTCTCTGTCTGTCTCTGTCTGTCTCTGTGTCTCTCTGTCTGTCTCTGTCTGTCTCTATGTGTCTCTCTCTCTGTCTGTCTGTCTCTATCTGTTGTGCTCTCTCTCTCGCTATCTCTGTCTGTCTCTCTCTCTCTGCATTTCCATTCCAGCACCTGAGAGTGCGGCCATCTTAATTGGCACGCCACATGTTGATTAATAGAAAACAATTAGGTCAAGTAGGTGGACCCCCCCCCCCAAAAAAAATCTGTGACCCCAGGGAGGTCAGGGGCTTATTACAGACACAGCTGGCACTCCCGTGTTCACAGCCTCTCGGCGTACAGTAACCTCTTCTGGGGCCCCGGCCTGAGGGATTAGGCGCCAGCATGGATTTATTCCCCCCCGTCCCCCATATTTTTCTTTTTACAGTATTAGGCCGGCTAATAAATGACTCCTAATCATGGGATGCAATCACAAGTAGGGTTTGTGTTGTTGCGTCCAGTAAGTAATGAGTATTCTGGTTACTTTCTGGTTACTGCAAACCCAGCTAATGACCTAGCGTGTAGGTGTATCTGCGCTTCACATTCTGCGTCCACGTGACTCGGGTCGCCTAGAGCGCGCCTTCGTTTGGCAATTTCTCACACACGAGCATACGCGTCGACCTCATTGTTCATTCATCACATTGTCAACAAAAAAGGCATTCAGAGAGAGAGACACACACACACACACATACAGACACAAACAAGTACCAATGTGTGTGGAAGAAGCTCACTTGGCTGTGGAGTTGCAAATGGGATGCTCTCATCAGTCTTCCCAGCAGGACCCTTTGACTGTCACGCTGTTTCCATCAGGGCCAAGTAGCGGCGGTAGCGGCTCGTCCTCGGTATCCCGGGTGCGAGACCTCGGAGGAGAGGAGATGGAAATGTGCGTGTTTGTTGGTGACGCACCGATACGATTGCACACAGTCGATAAGCCCGTCGAGAGCCATGCCAGATTTACCTATTTTTTGGGACGGTGTTTGCAAAAAACAAAACTCCAAAGTCAGAGTAACCTCGAGATACACCTCTACTCTTATTGGCTGATTCTGACATAAAGGATCCAGGACTGGTGGTTTCGGATCCCATTATTCTAATGAATAACTATTCAGTTGGTTTTGCAGAGTTAGGAAAGCAATGTGTTAAGTTGAGGAATGCAGCTCATTGATTCAACACTGGTATCGGTGAAACAACACAACACAAAAAGACACAATTCATGTATTTCATGTTGTATTTGCTTTTGCAATTTGATTGAAATCTAGTCAATAGTAGTTTTAATAGTATTATGAGCTGCTTAAAGCTGGTGTTAAACAGCTCATATTTCCCTTTCTGATATCTATTTCATATTGCTGTGAAAACATCTCCTTCACATACATTTATTCAAGTTTCTCACCAAAACCAAAACTTTACAGATCTAAAAAAACAATTAAATAATGTATACAAAAGGGTTTGAATCCAACAGGTAGATTTTCACTTGATTTTAATTGGATAAATTGCTACCAAACCCAACTCAATAGCTACAGATATACAGTACATGCCATTTCCATTGAACTTGTAATGGCAGCCTGGATACACTGCTACCACCCGATAGGAGTGTGGTAAAACATTAATTTAATCCCAGGTGGCTTTAAAAGGTGTTATGTCCAATATCTGGCTTTTTTCAAACCTTCAAAACCCCTTTGCATCGTGAGTTGGCCCGTTAGACCAACCAGACTGCAAAGAACCCAGAGGAACCCAAGAGACCCGACTGAAGTACCATGAAAGAGAAACATTCTTTTATTCACCTGTTCTACATTTCAACGGTTCGACTTCTTATTTATTTATTTGTTCATTTGGATGCTTGTCACTTCCACGGGTTTATTAAACGGTCATGCTTGAAAGGCTTGTGTATTTATTGCTGTTAGCGGTAATGGGCTTTTTATGAGCCTGTGTGTGTGTGTGTGTGTGTGTGTGTGTGAGAGACTCAGGTCGCTTGAATGCGGCGGCGTGCGCGTGACACCTCAGCGCTGTTGCCCTTCGCCGGTGTTTGAGTGTGAGGGAGACACTTTTAATGAATCGGGCACACGGGAGACCGTCGCTCCCATCACTCCATCACTTCCCCCTAAGTGTGTGTGTGTCGTCACTCCTCGCTAACGCACCCCGTAAATCCATCTTAATGTTAATCTGGAGAGGGAACCTGTCCGCATCCTTTGGTCTCTGATCAGTCTTTTTGTCTTTGGGTCTCGGCAGGTTTGAGACTGACTTGAGCGGGGTGGTAGATCTAGACTAGTAGATTTAGACTAGTAAATCTAGACTCCTAGCGGTAGATCTAGACTAGTAGATCTAGACAAGTAAATCTAGACTCCTAGCGGTAGATCTAGACACCTAGCAGTAGATCTAGACTAGTAGATCTAGACACCTAGCAGATCTAGACTAGTAGATCTAGACACCTAGCAGTAGATCTAGACTAGTAGATCTAGACACCTAGCAGTAGATCTAGACTAGTAGATCTAGACACCTAGCAGTAGATCTAGACTAGTAGATCTAGACGAGTAAATCTAGACACCTAGCGGTAGATCTAGACACCTAGCAGTAGATCTAGACTAGTAGATCTAGACACCTAGCAGTAGATCTAGACTAGTAGATCTAGACACCTAGCAGTAGATCTAGACTAGTAGATCTAGACGAGTAAATCTAGACACCTAGCAAAGCACCAGCGGCTCGCTGCTCCGCATCAGTCCAGTTGTATTAGTCCCGTAGTGATGACCTGTTGTCCTTAAACACAGCGACCTGTTCTCCACACTGAGCACACCTCTTGACCTTTGACTTCAGTAAACAGACACTTACATTCTGTATATTCTTTAGTTTTTTACCATAAGCAGACATTTTCGAGGTGCTCCTGTCGGTGAGGCAGCGTAAGCGCTCACACGCTGTTGTATTGCATTAATGGTGTACACTTATTTATTTCACATTTTTTATTGACCTCACGCGGGCCGGACTGGGACAGCCAAAGGGCCGTAACAGGTCTGGATAAGATGGTAGTAAATACCCAAAGTATCCGGTTCTGCTATGGGTACTTTAAAAGTGTTACAACTTAATGTTATAAGTTATAATACTAAGTTATAACTTCAAAATATTATTTAAAATAATTTATGACAATAAAAATAATAAATTAAACATTTCTGTTGCCACTAAAGAAAGACAATTTGCTTTAATATGAATAATAAAGCAATAATGATTATTTTTTCAATTAGTCTTTTCTCTCAAAATAAAATAAAAGGAGCTGAACTGCAGTCTCAATGATACTCGTATCAATAAAATCCTAACGATGCTGCTCGTGGGCAGGGAAGAAGAGGTTTGGGTGTGGAGTTGGTAGTCCAGGATCCAGCAGCAGTCTGTCGAGGCCGAGGCCCCGCCCCCCGAGGCCCCGTCCCTACTGCTGCACAGAGAGCCTTTACCATTAAACGTTCTCAACAGCATTGACGCTGCATGCCTGGGTTCCCAGCAATACCCCCGCTGAGTAGAAGTCGATGGGACACACAGACACACGGCAGAAGATTCCTTGCTTCATCGTTGGATGTGAAAGGGTCGCACTAGTTTTGCTAGAACAATTACCAGAGTGTACACGCAGTCGGTACGTTTGCTCACAGTTTTATTAGAAAGCAAAAAAAACTGGGTTTTCTGTGGCGGCTCTGATGAAAATAAAGCCCCCACCCTGGTGATTGGTTTGGTTCTATTCCTCCATTAGAGCATTGAAAGGCCACTTGCTGGAGAGGACTGCCAACAAGAGGGTAGAAGAAAAGCCTGTGGTGATGCCTGTATTTGGGGCATGTGTGCGGAGCTGTAGCCTGATGTAATGTCACCATGGTGGAACCCGGAGTGATAAATCTCAAGGCGGAGATGATGTCTCAATATTGCTCTGCAGCTTTGATTAACGGCGGACGATGGCCGCTGTCAGTTTACAGAGTTGCGTGTTGATTTATTGTGTCTCCGCAGGCTGCTCTTCATCGACAGCGAGTTCAGAACGTTGAAACTGAAGGCGGAGGACTCCTCCGGAAGACAGCACGTTCTCACTGTTAAACTCAAGTCTAGGGTAAGACACTCTCACACACACAGTTT
Organism: Cyclopterus lumpus; assembly: GCF_009769545.1. NCBI lineage: Eukaryota > Metazoa > Chordata > Actinopteri > Perciformes > Cyclopteridae > Cyclopterus > Cyclopterus lumpus. The sequence goes on from NC_046980.1 coordinate 24,881,913, forward strand.
ACTGTAAGGACCGGATCAGTTTCACAAGGAAGATTCTGCCCTATCAAATGGAACTACTCCACGGCTCGATGTTGACCCCAAAGCCGATCGGAACCCAAACAGGCCGACTCCACGGAGTGCATTTTGGGATGTTCAATTTGCTGGTAGCAAATCGGTGATTTACATCTGTGCCCCCTAAATCTGGGTCAAACTGGAGAGACTCGAGATCCCACTGTGTCTGAGATATAGCACAGATAAAACATCTCCACATTAGGCCCCAGCTGATGATGGAAATACCTCCCTCCATGCATAGAGGACCAATACACTCATCTGCATAGCCTCTGCTGAGCAGAGACGTGCACAGAGTTTAGTATTGAATTGAACATGCATGTGGACTGGACTAGACTAGACTGGACTAGTTGTCAAGGACTTAAGGGAACCGATTGATAAAATTCAAAGCCCTCGCTAATAAAACAAAAAGAAATGCGTAGCAAAGGGTGAAATGCACTATTTACTGCTCCACCAAGAAGAAAGGCCTCTTTCCAAATTGCACTGGGTTGCGATGCGTTATGGCTGCGTCTGTGCCGTGGTGTCAACAGCGCAACAGCTTTGGTGAATGGGATGTTGGGGCGGGGCCGATAGCGGTCTGCAGTGTAGACTTTCACATTACATGTCATTTAGCTGACGCTTTTATCCAAAGCGACTTACAATAAGTGCATTAAACCATGAGTCCAAACTCAGAACAACAAGAATCAAGCAAGTACAATTTCTTCAATAAAGTTAAACTACAAAGAGCTATCAGTAAGAGACATTTAAGTGCTACTAAAGTATTAAACTACAAAGTGCTATCAGTAAGGGACATTTAAGTGCTACTAAAGTGTTAAACTACAAAGTGCTATCAGTAAGAGACATTTAAGTGCTACCAAAGTGCTACTACGGCTCTACCTTCCCTATTCAAGGTGTAGTCACTAAGATGTGTTTTTAGTCTGTAGAGACTTCCTGTCCTGATGTCAATGGGGAGCTCGTTCCACCAATGAGGAGCCAGCACAGCAAACAGTCGTGACTTTGTTGAGTGTTTAGCTCGAAGTGAAGGAGCTACAAGCCGATTGGCCGAAGCTGAGCGAAGTGAACGAGGTGGGGTGTGAGGTTAGACCATGTCCTGGGTGTGAGGTTAGACCATGTCCTGGGTGTATGGTTTGACCATGTCCTGGGTGTGAGGTTAGACCATGTCCTGGGTGTATGGTTTGACCATGTCCTGTATGTAGACTGGACCCGATCTGTTCGCAGCACGGTACGCAAGTACCAATGTTTTGAAGCGGATGCGGGTGGCAACCGGTAACCAGTGAAGGTCGCGGAGGACTTCAGCATGCTCCGGATCTGATGATTTAGCATAAATTACATTATTGTGGCATAATAGTGCTCCTTGTGTTGCTGGGGTAACCGCCTTGAATGTGTTCAAGGATCCACCCGAGTCCCAGCGCCCTGTTGTAAGAACAGCAACTCTAGTCAGTGCCTTATGTTATATTATATGTAATATTGAACTGAGAAAACAGGGACATTGCTGCAACGTGTGGGGCAAGAAACACGGCCAGTCGGACAGAAATCCAAGTTTCAGTCATCTCTCATTGCAAAGAAACAGAGTTTTATGAACAGCGAAGGCCAGCATCCAGAATGATTGCCTGCAACCCCAAAAGCATTTGTCCCGCAGACTGCATGGGTGTATTCCAAGAACTGGATACCAAACTCACAAAGACACGCATGAGCCAACACAAGTTCTCTAGCTTCTCGGTTTGCTTCCGGGTTGTGCAATTGTTTGTGACATCATCCCAATGTAGAGTTAATGGTCCAACAGGAGGAGACTGCCCATGGTTCCAAAGGCCCATTGCAAGAGTCTCCCTGCATTAAATAGAAGCACACGACTAGTTACGAAGCAGAATGGGACCTTCCACATTTCTTTCCCACCTCGTAGCTGGCAGGATTATCTCACAGTGGGCCTGCGGATCCTGCTTACCTGAGCCCAGATGACAAGGGAGGGTGGTGCCCACCTGGTTCTCCTCCTGGTGCCAGAGGGGGGAAAATAGCTTGGGAGTCGTCCCTGCTTCCACCAGATCCAGCACCAGGTCATCCAGCACCAGGTCATCCAGCAGCACCAGGTCATCCAGCACCAGGTCATCCAGCAGCACCAGGTCATCCAGCACCAGGTCATCCCTCAGCACCAGGTCATCCAGCACCAGGTCATCCCTCAGCACCAGGTCATCCCTCAGCACGTCATCCCTCAGCACCACGTCATCCCTCAGCACCACGTCATCCCTCAGCACCAGGTCATCCCTCAGCACGTCATCCCTCAGCACCACGTCATCCCTCAGCACCACGTCATCCCTCAGCACCACGTCATCCCTCAGCACCAGGTCATCCCTCAGCACGTCATCCCTCAGCACCACGTCATCCCTCAGCACCAGATCATCCCTCAGCACCAGGTCATCCCTCAGCACCAGGTCATCTAGCACCAGATCATCCAGCACCAGATCATCCAGCAGCACGTCATCCCTCAGCACCACATCATCCCTCAGCACCACGTCATCCCTCAGCACCACGTCATCCCTCAGCACCAGGTCATCCCTCAGCACCACGTCATCCCTCAGCACCACGTCATCCCTCAGCACCACGTCATCCCTCAGCACCAGGTCATCCCTCAGCACCACGTCATCCCTCAGCACCAGGTCATCCCTCAGCACGTCATCCCTCAGCACCACGTCATCCCTCAGCACCAGGTCATCCCTCAGCACGTCATCCCTCAGCACCACGTCATCCCTCAGCACCAGATCATCCAGCACCAGGTCATCCCTCAGCACCACGTCATCCCTCAGCACCACGTCATCCCTCAGCACGTCATCCCTCAGCACCACGTCATCCCTCAGCACCAGGTCATCCCTCAGCACCACGTCATCCCTCAGCACCAGGTCATCCCTCAGCACCACGTCATCCCTCAGCACCACGTCATCCCTCAGCACCACGTCATCCCTCAGCACATCATCCCTCAGCACCACGTCATCCAGCACCAGGTCATCCCTCAGCACCAGGTCATCCCTCAGCACCACGTCATCCCTCAGCACGTCATCCCTCAGCACGTCATCCCTCAGCACCACGTCATCCCTCAGCACCACGTCATCCCTCTACTACTAATACTAATGACCTCCTAAAGCATCAGATAAAGGACTCATCTCTGTACTGGTCTTGTTAGACCTTAGTGCTGATAAAGGACTCATCTCTGTATTGGTATTATTAGACCTTAGTGCTACGTTCGACACCATTGATCATGACATCCTATTACAGAGACTGGATCAGTCGATTGGTATTTCAGGTACCGCACTAAGTTGGTTTAAATCCTATTTATCAGATCGATCTCAATTTGTATTTGTAAACGATGAAGCCTCAATGACCACCAACGTTAATCACGGAGTTCCACAAGGTTCTGTGCTTGGACCAATTTTATTTACCTTTATATATGCTTCCTTTGGGCAATATTATCAGGAAACACTGCATAAACTTTCATTGCTATGCAGATGATACTCAATTATATCTATCGATCAAACCAGAGGAGACCAACCAGCTCGCTAAAATTCAAGAATGTCTTAAAGACATAAAAACATGGATGACCTGCAACTTCCTGATGTTAAACTCAGACAAAACTGAAGTTATTTTACTGGCCCTGAACACCTCAGAGATCAATTATCTGGTGATGTGGTTTCTGTAGATGACATTGCCCTGGCATCCAACACCACTGTAAAGAATCTCGGCGTTATCTTTGACCGAGACTTGTCCTTTAACTCCCACGTTAAGCAAATCTCAAGGATTGCATTTTTTCATCTACGTAACATTTAAAAAAATCAGACACATCTTGTCCCAAAAAGATGCAGAAAAGCTGGTTCACGCGTTTGTTACTTCCAGACTAGATTACTGCAACTCCTTATTATCAGGCTGCTCTAATAAGTCTCTTCAGTCCCTCCAGTTGATCCAGAATGCTGCAGCTCGTGTACTCACAAAAACTAAGAAAAGAGATCACATGACTCCTGTATTAGCTGCTCTGCACTGGCTCCCTGTAAAATCAAGAATCACATTTAAAATTCTTCTCCTCACCTACAAAGCCTTGATTGGTGATGCACCATCATATCTTAAGGAGCTTGTAGTACCATATTGCCCCACTAGAGAGCTGCGCTCACATTACATTACATTACATGTCATTTAGCTGACGCTTTTATCCAAAGCGACTTACAATAAGTGCATTAAACCATGAGTCCAAACTCAGAACAACAAGAATCAAGCAAGTACAATTTCTTCAATAAAGTCAAACTACAAAGTACTATCCGTAAGTGCCATTTAAGTGCTACTGAAGTGCTATCGGTAAGGGACATTTAAGTGCTACTACGGCATTTAAATGCTACCTATTCAAGGTATAGTCGAAAGAGATGTGTTTTTAGTTTGCGCCGGAAGATGTAGAGACTTTCTGCTGTCCTGATGTCAATGGGGAGCTCGTTCCACCAATGAGGAGCCAGCACAGCAAACAGTCGTGATTTAGCTTGAAGTGAAGGAGCTACAAGCAGATTGGCAGAAGCCGAGCGAAGTGAACAGGCTGGGGTGTACGGTTTGACCATGTCCTGGATGTAGACCGGACCCGATCTGTTCGCAGCACGGTACGCAAGTACCAATGTTTTGAAGCGGATGCGGGCGGCCACCGGTAACCAGTGAAGGTCGCGGAGGAGCGGAGTAGTGTGGGTAAATTTCGGTCGGTTGAAGACCAGTCGAGCAGCTGCATTCTGGATGAGCTGTAGAGGTCGAATGGCATTAGCAGGAAGACCTGCCAAGAGGGAGTTGCAATAGTCCAGCCGTGAGATGACCAGAGCCTGGACCAGAACCTGTGCCGCCTTCTGAGTGAGAAGGGGTCGGATTCTCCTGATGTTGTACAGCATGTACCTACAGGAGCGTGTTATTGCGGCAATGTTGGCAGTCAGGGAGAGTTGACTGTCGAGCGTCACTCCGAGGTTCCTGGCAGTCGGAGTCGGAACCAGCACTGAGTTGTTGAAGTTAATAGATAGGTCGTGGGTGGGAGAGCCTTTTCCTGGAAGGAGGAGAAGTTCAGTCTTGTCCGGGTTAATTTTCAGGTGGTGTGCGGACATCCACTGAGAGATGTCGGTCAGACAGGCAGAGATTCGTGCTGCTACCCGTGCTTCAGATTGGGGAAACGAGAGGATCAGTTGGGTGTCGTCAGCATAGCTGTGGTAGGAGAAGCCATGCGAGCGAATGACAGAGCCAAGAGAGTTGGTGTACAGAGAGAAGAGAAGAGGACCAAGGACTGAACCTTGAGGGACCCCGGTAGTCAGAGGACAAGGCTCAGACACAGATCCTCTCCAGGTTACCCGGTAAGAGCGGTCGGTGAGATAGGATGAGAAGAGTGAGAGCGCGGTGCCTGAGATACCCAGGTCCTGGAGGGAGGACAAGAGGATCTGGTGGTTCACTGTGTCAAAGGCAGCGGAAAGGTCTAGAAGGATGAGGACAGAGGAGAGAGAGGCTGCTCTAGCAGTGTGAAGCTGCTCAGAGACAGCAAGGAGGGCAGTCTCTGTTGAGTGGCCTGTCTTGAATCCAGACTGGTGGGGGTCTAGAAGGTTGTTACAGTGAAGAAAGGAGGAGACTTGGTTAAAGATAGCTCGCTCTAGAGTTTTGGAGAGGAAGGGAAGGAGAGAGACAGGTCTGTAGTTGTTGACTTCAGATGGGTCGAGAGTGGGTTTCTTCAGGAGAGGGTTGACTCTTGCCTCCTTCAGAGAGTTAGGGAAACAGCCGGTTGAGAGGGAGGTGTTAATAAGATGGGTGAGAAAGGGAAGAAGGTCAGGAGCAATAGACTGGAGAAGGTGAGAAGGGATGGGGTCAAGGGGGCAGGTGGTTGGGCGGGCAGAGGTTACTAAGGTAAGAACTTGATTGGGAGACAGGGGGATAAAAGAGGAAAACAAGGGGGAAGAAGGTGAAGTTACTGGAGGTGTAGTTGAGGAAGATGGATTAGTAAATGAAGAGCGTATGTCGTCTATCTTTTTTGTAAAGTAGTCAACAAAGTGGCTTGGTAGAAGGGTGGAGGGAGGGGGGGGAACAGGGGGGTCAAGGAGGTTGGAAAAAATTGAGAAGAGCTTTTTAGGGTTAGATAAAGAGGATTCGATTCTGGATTGATAGAACAAACTTTTGGCTGCAGTGATGGACGCAGAGAAGGAGGAGAGAAGAGATTGATAGGCAAGCAGGTCACTGGCGTGTTTGGATTTTCGCCATTTCCTTTCCGCTGCTCGCATTGTGGCTCTCTCGGCGCGCACCGGTTCGGACAGCCACGGAGCCGGAGAGGACTTGAGGACCTTTCGAGTCGTAAGAGGACAGAGAGAATCAAGAGAGGACGACAGCGTAGAGAGAAGAGTGTCAGTGGCGAAGTTAGGCTGCATAAGTGCGAAGGAATCGGTTGAGGGGAGGGCTGACAGAACAGAGGAGGCCAGAGAGGAGGGTGAGAGGGTACGGATGTTGCGACGGACAGGTGCAGAGTCCGTTGTGGGAGGGTTGTCAGTTCCAAAGAGTGGGAGAGAGTAAGAGATGAAGAAATGGTCAGAAACATGAAGTGGAGTTACAGTGAGGTTTGCTGTAGAGCAGTTTCTGGTGAAAATATAGTCAAGGTGGTTGCCAGCTTTGTGAGTAGGAGGGGAAGGACTGAGAGAGAGAGCAAAGGAAGACAGTAAGAGTAGCAGGTCACATGATTTCTCAGTCTGGATGTTAAAGTCACCCAGAAGGATGAGCGGGGGTCCATTTTCTGGGAAGTTTGAAAGGAGGACGTCTAGTTCTTCCAAGAAGTCTCCAAAGGAACCAGGAGGACGGTAGAGAACGACAATGGTTAGATGAACCGGATGAGTAACCGTCACTGCATGAAACTCAAAAGACAGTGGGGTAAATGGAAGCGGGTAGAGAGCAAAACTCCATTTGGGTGAGATGAGTAGACCTGTGCCACCACCCCGACCAGAGGGTCTGGGTGTGTGGCTGAAGGAGAAGGCCGAGGAGAGAGCAGCAGGGGTTGATGTGTTGTCTGGTGTAATCCAGGTCTCAGTGAGAGCAAGGAAGTCCAGTGATTGCTTGATAGCGAAACCAGAGATGAAGTCCGCCTTGCGGTTAGCTGACTGGCAGTTCCAGAGGCCCCCAGTGACGAGGCGCTGGGTCTGTGTAGAGCGGGTGGGATAAATAAGAGAGGAAGGATTTTGGTGCATGTGTGACCGAGTCCGCGGTCTATAGTATCTACGAGCAGATGTGCACACAGGTATGAGGAGAAAACACATTATCACAGGGAAATGTTTATACTCAGCCACCACCGAAGACTCCAACGAAAGACTCCTAGGTCTTTATCCTCCGAGTCTTCATGCGAGGAGTCTTCCTTGACGCTTCAGCTGACGCTACAAGCCCCAACCTGGTTATACACCCGAGTTGGCGGTAATTGGTTACAGCTCACTAAATGCGGGGCTACTTGTGGTTCCTAGAGTCCTAAAAAGTCGGATGGGAGCAAGAGCCTTCAGTTATCAAGCTCCTCTTTTATGGAACCAGCTTCCACTTTCAGTCCGGGAGGCAGACAGTCACCTCATTCAAGAACAGACTTAAGACTTTCCTCTTTAATAGTGCTTATAGTTAGGGCTGAATCAGGTTTGCCCTGGTCCAGCCCCTTGATATGCTGCTATAGGCTTATAGGCTGCTGGGGGATGTTTTAGGATACACTGAGCACCTCTCTCCTCTTCTCTCTCTCCTTATGGATGAATTTACATCTCTCCATTGCACCTTATTAACTCTGCTTCCTCCCCGGAGTCGTTGTGACTTCACGTCTCATAGGGTCCATTGGACCTGGAGGTGTCTGATGATGGTGAACCGGCCTCCCATTGGCCCTGCTGATGCCCCCCCCCCCTCCTCTCTACCTCCTTCTGTTTCATGGATTGGAGTTCCATTCATACATTGTCATATTCATGTAATGTGTTTATGTAACTCTGTAACTCTGTTCATCTGGTCACATGACATCTATTCATCTGTCCATCCGGGGAGAGGGATCCTCCTCTGTTGCTCTCCTGAAGGTTTCTTCCCTTTTTTCCCTGTAAAAGGTTATTTTTGGGGAGTTGTTCCTGATCCGGTGTGAGGTCAAAGGTCAGGGATGTCGTATGTGTACAGATTGTAAAGCCCTCTGAGGCAAATTTGTAATTTGTGATATTGGGCCATACAAAATAAACTGAATTGAATTGAATTGAATGACCAGCACGAATGCCAGGGATTACTACATATTCTCAAATAAAACAGAATACTCGGTTAATAAGCACAAACAAATACATGAAGGCAGCAAGCTCAGCAAGGCCAGTCGTAAAACAATATGGAGCGGTGGGATTGCATGTATTAAAATGGCCCTTGATTTTAGATGGAGCTAAACCGGGACTGTGGATTCTGCACTTTTAACAGGGGTTTTAATTTCAGCTCCATAACTTCTTATCTTCTACGCCCACAGCACCCTGCAGAAGCTCCTGGGTGCTCGGCTGACTTGCCAGTCCCTCTGGCCATAACTTGGACACCACAGGTATGCAAAAGCGCTATGATACGCATTTCATTCAACAGCATCTTGGTCGGCCATGATCACGGTCCCCATTACAGAAGAATGTTCTGCTGTATTAGCATCTTGTTCGGTTCCATCTTGCTTCCTCTCTGCTCCACTGCAGAAGTGGGTTGGACACAATGACATTAGGGCGTTTCAGTCTTGAAAATTAATTATAAGTAAATAAACACCTTAAATGTATATGAGCGGAGACGAATCACAGACTCAGAAGTCAACACTGCCATGTTTAATATTCAACTGTTCAGCAGTTGTTTACTAAATTGCTGTTAAACACTCGGAGCAGATACATTTTTTATTCTCAATTCTTTTTTGCGCTGGTGATTTGAGGGCGTAGCAAAACATTAGCAACCCAACTACACAGCCACGTTCAGGCACCCGAGAGGTCAAAGTTATGGAGAAAAACATCCATGTACACCAGCATTCATAGACTATATGAGAAGTGGACGTTGTCATGGTGACGTTGGTTTGTGGACAGTTATGAAGCCTCGAGTTGGCCATTTCTCTGTCACCATGTTGCTTTTTTTCTTAACGGGAGTTACCGTATTTAGAATGTGGAGCAGTGACGCAGCAACCTGTCAATCACAGTAGGCCCGCCCTAAAGCGCCCCCTGCTTTATGGTCTGTTTGACTCTAAATGGCCATAATTTACTAACATCAAGCTGTATTGAAGAAGACTTGAAATGAGAGATTGAGCTGAACAATGAAGGTCAGAGGTCACTAGTGTTTAGAGGGTCTTTACCCCCCCCTCAGTATAAATTATACCTTTGCACCATTGCCATAAACCATAACTGTAATTTGTCTTAATTATCCTTTCATGTTGTATGTTTCATGTCAGTAAATACCAAAACCCATTTCAATCATCATCCCATAGTGTGTTTGTGAAAGGTCGCGGTTGATAGATATCTAATAGACATTTCAAGGCCACACATTCCCGGCTGCCGCGTCTCCAGATTATTATTATTATTATCTTATTTGTCAAATATATTTGGCATTTTTTATATTTCTTTTTCTCTGAGCTGCACATGTGGACCTTTTTTTTAATGTTTTGTCTCGTGGTGTTTTTGAGGCTCAAACTGCAATTTAAGGGGCTCCACAAATCCACTTGACTCATCCGCGCTACCCGTTGCTTAATTTGACCAAACGCTCGTCCACCTGCCGCATGAAGACGCATGAAGACGCATGAAGACGCATGAAGACGCATGAAGACGCATGAATATATTAAGACGTTTCCCTCCGCTCACATCGAGTCCGCTGTAATTGGCATGAAAACTGTTTTCATGTAAAACCAGCTGTGGGCTCTTTGTGTCTCTTTGCCTCCTCGTTATTGTTGTTTGCCGTCGTGCTTCTTTCACTCCGGCTCGGCTTTTCATCTCTGTCACTGCACACACACACACACACACACACACACACACACACACACACACACACACACACACACACAGAGAGAGTGTGTGTCACTTTGTCCATCATAAAAAGTGCTGCTACGTATCTGAGCAATAGACTGCACCACTCTGCCTAGTGTTTCACATATGTAACAGAAGGTGTGTGTGTGTGTGTGTGTGTGTGTGTGTGTGTGTGTGTGTGTGTGTGTGTGTGTGTGTGTGTGTGTGTGTGTGTGTGTGTGTGTGTGTGTGTGTGTGTGTGTGTGTGTGTGTGTGTGTGTGTGTGTGTGTGTGTGTGTGTGGTTGAGCTGATTCATGGCAGGCGTACAGTGAGGACCAGCTTAGAACAGCGCTACCGTATGGAGCCTGTCTGCATGCTGGGCCGTTGATGGATCTCTCCACACCGTGTGTGTGTTGAGAAGAAGGGGGAGGGGCCTGTCTGTCGGTGGACCTGACATGTTCATTTGAATGAGTAATTATTGCCTGCTCTGTTGCAGGGCCAAGACATGCCACTCTGTGCATTTGTGTGGAACTAGAATGGAAAGAGAGATAAACATGTGTGTTCTTTGTGGTATACAAAGGTGTTTTTTAACAACTTAAAACTGCATGAATTAAGAAATCAAGGAGGTTCCAGTGTGACAAAAAGGACATGCACAGCATTGACTAAAATATATATAGCTTTTATTGATTTACCTTACATTACCAATTGAGTAATTCAAATTCCCACGATCATGTTTTGTGGAACGGGGATCGATCAGGGTACCTTGTGGAACGGGGATCGATCAGGGTACCTTGTGGAACGGGGATCGATCCGGGTACCTTGTGGAACGGGGATCGATCAGGGTACCTTGTGGAACGGGGATCGATCAGGGTACCTTGTGGAACGGGGATCGATCCGGGTACCTTGTGGAACGGGGATCGATCCGGGTACCTTGTGAAACGGGGATCGATCCGGGTACCTTGTGGAACGGGGATCCATCAGGGTACCTTGTGGAACGGGGATCCATCAGGGTACCTTGTGGAACGGGGATCCATCAGGGTACCTTGTGAAACGGGGATCCATCAGGGTACCTTGTGGAACGGGGATCCATCAGGGTACCTTGTGAAACGGGGATCCATCAGGGTACCTTGTGGAACGGGGATCCATCAGGGTACCTTGTGGAACGGGGATCCATCAGGGTACCTTGTGGAACGGGGATCGATCCGGGTACCTTGTGGAACGGGGATCGATCCGGGTACCTTGTGGAACGGGGATCGATCCGGGTACCTTGTGGAACGGGGATCGATCAGGGTACCTTGTGGAACGGGGATCGATCAGGGTACCTTGTGGTTGAGGGACAACAGCCCAGGGCCATGATGAATCATTCTTAAATACCTGTCTTTGGTTTAGTTGTAGTTCTTCAGCAGCGATGCTGCCTCAGTGGACACTTCCTACGTACACATGGAAGAGCTCCCTAGACAACTGAAACATAGGTCATCGGGCTAGAACTAAGGTGTGTGTGTGTGTGTGTCGTGGCTGAACGTGACACCGATGGCGTACCGCTCGGCTTCTCATCATGCAGCTAGGTGCTAACGGTGCTAGCCCTGCTGCGTGCTAGGCTTTAGCGACAGCCCCTCTGGTGTTTTCCTGCTCAGGTATATCATAGAAAATGGTTGTTTGCTGTAATAATAATGCTCTAAATATCAAATGCAGCACCTTTTTAAAGGAGAATTATTTCAGCCTGCTGGCTTTATTAAAGCCAAATTGAGGTCAGCCAGAGATGTATAATAATAATAATAAATTGCTAAAGCAGACCGATTGAGATGGCCAAGGAGCAAATCTCAGTTCGGATTTAGTGCTTTTCATAATTTCATACTTTCTTCCTTTTTCTCACCGATCCAGCACAAATTCAATTACCAGCTCTTCTTCCTCTTCCCCCTCTTCTTCATGAACCGGGCTTAGCGTAGTTATCCTGAGCTGTAACCGTAATCATGCCACTGGCATTAATTGGGCTGTAATTGCCGGGGCTCTCAGCACCTGGACGATGCTTAATTGTGTGCACTGTGCTGGCACAATGACCCATAATTTTTGGTTCATTTTTTTCCACCTAATTCCTTTCCTCATTCCATCTGTATCGGCCTCAGACACCTCCTTCAGCCTTGTGTGTGTGTGTGTGTGTGTGTGTGTACTTAGATATCAAACATGAATTTGTCATTTTTAACAGAAAGAAAACAAAATGTTGAACCACTTCTTTAAAGTTTAATACACACCTTTCATATTGAACAGTATATTAAAATGAATCACTTTCTTTAGTACTTTACTACTTGAGTGGAGCCCCTCCACAATTCTGGAGTACTGCAAGTGACCGCTGTGCTTACTCTGGTCTGGTTTGTTAAGAGTACCCTGGACCAGCTCCACAACCAGTTCCTGCTGGTTCTGGAGTCCCTGGCCGAGTTCTGGGGCGCCCTGGACGAGATCGACAGCAAGACCTGGATTCTGGAGCCAGAGAAACCCAGCCGGTCCGACACCATGAGGCGGATCGCCATCGGTATGGAGAAAGACCTTCATAAGTCTAACCCGGTATCGCAGACCGCACAGTGGAACTCACGGGTCCATCATTAAATATCACGCATACAGAGCCGATCGATCCGTGTGACCCAACAAACAGAGTCCACACACACATCTTTGTTTGCAGGAACCAACGTATCCATCAAAGTGGAGGTGGACCCCAAACACCCCACGATGCTGCCGGAGTGCTGCCTGCTGGGAGCCGAGCATGGTGGGTAGGACCCCGGAGACGTGGCACCGCATGGAACTGATCATGTATCGGGCCCACGAGGTCTGTGGGTAAATGGTTCCTGAAAGGTTCTTCTAGGAGTCAGGAGACACACTGACCCCCCAGTGTTCATATTTACAGAGCACGTGACACATTGGAATTATTTTATTGTCTTAACTCTTGAGATGATTTCAGCATCAACACATCTTCAGCAAAATAAACAAACCTTTTTACGGCATTAGATTTAGAATAATGAATCCTTTTGGTGATATCTATGTATTTAATGTGAAAATGAACATGTACTTTAATGCTGATCACATATTTTACAAAACGCTCCTCAGACCCTGATTTAGGACACGTCTTATTATTTAACTTTATCAATATTTCGCAGTGACGTCAAACTCCTGATTAAATCCCACCCAAAATGTCAAATGTCCCTTTGATCAAAGAGAAACGGTGAGCAGCAGCGTGTCGTCCTGTGATTGGTTGAGCCGTCCTGCCCCTGAGGATCAGCCGATACCGAACGCCATCGTTCAGATGAGCCCGATGAAGAAGGAGCAGCGACGTCGTGTCAGGAGACTTGCTTCCCCAGAACGCCACGTTTTCATTCCCACCACGCCGGCCTTCGAGCTTCAGCTCTCTATTTGAGACGATTGTTGGCCATTGTTTCAGTCAACCCAAGGTCATGCGACTCCTAGCCTGTTGCCTAGCAATGCGACTCAAAAGATATTAAACGCATACACACCCCAGCCAGCCAGACAGAGGAGGCAGGCAGCGACCCTCAAATATGAGGGGTCGCGCAGAAATATTGCTTTTTGCATGTCGGAATAACAAATAGTGAAAGTGATGAGCACCGAGACGACGCTCACTGGAACGGAGGAGCGACGGCGCTCCGTCTCGCTGCATGTTCTAATAATGTATCTGCAGATGCTTGAATTCAAATTCAAGGCTTTTATTAGAAGCACCGTTTGCACCCAGCACCAAATAATTCCCTTTCTTGTGTTGCAGCGGTGGCGCCACTGAGGGACAAGCTGAACGCCAACATGCACCTGTGGTAAGCGCCCACTTCCTTCCAGATAACACACACACACACATTTTAAATGTTATATATATATATATATATACACACACACACACACACACACACACATACAAGAATAAAAAGTACACATTTCACCACGGCCTGCATGATACATCTGAAGAAACCCTCCACCAGTCTGAAGCAGCAGAGATGCTTTTTTAAATGTTATATATATATATATATACCAATGGTGAAAGTCTCCTAATCATCCCCCAGTGTCTCTGCAGGCTCATTTGCATGTGGTTAATTAGTGTGTGAAGGAGCTGTCTGTGGTCTGCTGGCAGGAACCCGGACTCCGGCGTCTTGCACAACCTCCGGGATGTTTTGGAGATCGAATTCCCGTCACCTGCCACCCACGAAAAATCTGTATGTGACACGGCTGCCCCCCTTTCCATTTCAAACAGCTCCCATCACGATTACCTCAAGGAGTGTGTGTGTGTGTGTGTGTGTACATCTCTAAGCATGCATACTCCTGTTGGAGCTGGGAGTTATAAGGGGGCGGACATACGCTGTTGCCTATCTTTCTGTCCATTTCCATATTTTACGTTCTCTCTCTGTGTTTAGTCTTTTTCCACGAGGTGGGCACAAATTCTCCTTTTAATTGGGTTGTTTACAGACAAGATCATTAGAATAACAAAGATGGCAGAATTCTATGCACTATCAAATCGCTTTAATCACGCAGAGCCATTTATCTCTTTTTATTTAAACACTCGTTCTTCTTCCTCTCCGTGGATGGGTGAGAAGGTCGTTGTGTTTATCCGCTGTCGCCGCGGTGATTAATGCCTCTGCTTCATTAACATTCAAAAAGTTGAGTTGACCAGATGTTGATTTATTTTTTTACCTGCCACCCTCTCTCTTAATGGATAGAAAACAACCGGGAGCTTCTCATTATGAACACATGCAAACGAGAGAAAGTTGGGCTAAGTGGTTACAGGGGACCTGCCCAAGTCTTAGAGTGTGTGTGTGTGTGTGTGTGTGTGTGTGTGTGTGTGTGTGTGTGTGTGTGTGTGTGTGTGTGTGTGTGTGTGTGTGTGTGTGTGTGTGTGTGTGTGTGTGTGTGTGTGTGTGTGTGTGTGTGTGTGTGTGTGTGTGTGTGTGTGTGTGTGTGTGTGTGTGTGTGTGTGTGTGTGTGTGTGTGTGTGTGTGTGTGTGTGTGTGTGTGTGTGTAGAGCTTCAGCATTGAGTGTGGGATCTGTTACTCCTATCGCCTTGAAGCTGCCATCCCGGATCAGGTGTGCAATGACCCCCGCTGTGGCCAGCCCTTCCACCAGGCCTGTCTGTACGAGGTATGGACGGACACACACACACACACACACACACCCACTGTAGTCCATGTGGTCTCTGTGCTCATCACTGAGTCGTCTCCTCTATTCAGCGAGCGTATCGACGCGTCTCTTTCACGCTGGGGAACAAAGCCCAGAGTGGCAGCAAGACGTTCTCGTTCCACACGAAAGCCTTTTAAATGCTTTTATGTGGGATGATCTTGAACACACCTTTCATAGAGTATGCAGCAGAAGTTGTACATTGAAACGAGTGCTCCGATCACTCGAGACTGACACATCAGATCCAAAGTAACGCTCCATGAAGTGCTCTTTTCTTCCTGTCCTCCAGTGGCTGCGAGCGCTCCCCTCCAGCCGGCAGAGCTTCAGCATTGTGTTCGGAGAGTGTCCTTACTGCAGCAAGGTGAGCCGTGAAGGCCTTCACGGGGCTCCTTCGTGTGATGAAAGAAGTGTGTGATACCAGAGAGGCATATTGAAATCCATTTAATGAGCAGAGTGAAACCGAGGATCCTCCTTCTGTTTCAGCCCATTACGGTAAAGATGGCGGCCCAGCAGGCCTGAGACGGGATTAGAAGAGTGCGCTTTGGCAAACCGCCAGCCCCAGGAAAAGGAAGACGGCCACCAAGACTAACCAGGAAGCCAGTCCGCCGCTCCACGGGGGACCGGCTCCCTGTTCCCGTTCACCAAAGCCGTAGTCCGCTCGCTGGGCCGGAGGGGTCAGGAAGCGGTGCTCCCACGCCGCTGACCTCTGGTTGTACTCATTGCGGGTCCTTTCGTCCCGTCTCCCTCTGTTGTGCGTTTGCTTTGTGAGTCGTTCCCGTCTCTCCGAGGTCGCGGAGAGGACGTCAGATTTCCCACCGCTCCATTTAGATTTCTGTCAGAGAAGTTATTGAATCGTTTGCTCTCTGAACTAAGACTAAGCTGAACATGTCTACTGTAATACTGTAATATATATATATTCCTTTGTAACCTTGAGAACTTGAGTCACAATATAAAGTCTGAAGCTTTTGCTAGACTAACAAAAACAAAAGGTACTTGTTTGTTTCCTTTTTTACCCTCAAAGCTAAAAGTTATTCACACAACCAATCCGACAGGAGCAGCTGGCTGCTTACTGGCTGCTCACTGGCTGCTCACTGGCTGCTTACTGGCTGCTCACTGGCTGCTCACTGGCTGCTCACTGGCTGCTCACTGGCTGCTTACTGGCTGCTTACTGGCTGCTCACTGGCTGCTCACTGGCTGCTCACTGGCTGCTTACTGGCTGCTCACACCTGTTTGGGTGGAGCTCTGGGGCCAATCGGAGGGCCTCTCAGATAGCATGCAGGGATGGGTTTGGGCCTGGCCGCCTCTTCCTCCTCCTCCTCCTCCTCACTCTCATCTTCTCCATAAGCCACTGCAGGTCTTGGCCTCAATGATCTGCTGACAGCAGGCACTCCGTCTTCCTTCTGTGAGCAGTCGGCAAAAAACATTTGATTATTGATTCATGAATGTTTGACTGGATTAACGATCAACGTACTCTGACGTAGGGACTCGTTGTTCAGGCTGTTTTCCTCGTACTATACTGAGTTATTGATATTGTGGGACCTTCTGATGTCATACACTCGCCTTTTCTAGACTTTCTTTCAACGGCGTGAACTGAGTAGAGCATGACGTCTTTATCTAGTCTGCATCAGTGACATCTATATCTAGTCTGCATCAGTGACGTCTTTATCTAGTCTGCATCAGTGACGTCTTTATCTAGTCTGCATCAGTGACGTCTATATCTAGTCTGCATCAGTGACACGTCTTTATCTAGTCTGCATCAGTGACGTCTTTATCTAGTCTGCATCAGTGACGTCTTTATCTAGTCTGCATCAGTGACACGTCTTTATCTAGTCTGCATCAGTGACACGTCTTTATCTAGTCTGCATCAGTGACGTCTATATCTAGTCTGCATCAGTGACGTCTTTATCTAGTCTGCATCAGTGACACGTCTATATCTAGTCTGCATCAGTGACGTCTTTATCTAGTCTGCATCAGTGACACGTCTTTATCTAGTCTGCATCAGTGACGTCTATATCTAGTCTGAATCAGTGACGTCTTTATCTAGTCTGCATCAGTGACGTCTTTATCTAGTCTGAATCAGTGACGTCTTTATCTAGTCTGCATCAGTGACGTCTTTATCTAGTCTGAATCAGTGACGTCTATATCTAGTCTGCATCAGTGACGTCTATATCTAGTCTGAATCAGTGACGTCTTTATCTAGTCTGCATCAGTGACGTCTTTATCTAGTCTGAATCAGTGACGTCTTTATCTAGTCTGAATCAGTGACGTCTTTATCTAGTCTGCATCAGTGACGTCTTTATCTAGTCTGAATCAGTGACGTCTTTATCTAGTCTGCATCAGTGACGTCTTTATCTAGTCTGCATCAGTGACGTCTATATCTAGTCTGCATCAGTGACGTCTATATCTAGTCTGCATCAGTGACGTCTTTATCTAGTCTGCATCAGTGACGTCTATCTAGTCTGAATCAGTGACGTCTATCTAGTCTGAATCAGTGACGTCTATCTAGTCTGCATCAGTGACGTCTTTAGGGCTTATTTTATATTCTATACTTTCTTTTTCAGACCGCTGTGGTACCATCAGACCCAGTAGCAGGAAGTCAGGCCAAGGATGGGAAGGGCACAAGGTGACATGCAGAATATGATAAGACTAGATAGACGTCACTGATTCAGACTAGATAGACGTCACTGATTCAGACTAGATATAGACGTTACTGATTCAGACTAGATATAGACGTCACTGATTCAGACTAGATATAGACGTCACTGATGCAGACTAGATAAAGACGTCACTGATTCAGACTAGATATAGACGTCACTGATTCAGACTAGATAAAGACGTCACTGATGCAGACTAGATAAAGACGTCACTGATGCAGACTAGATAGACGTCACTGATGCAGACTAGATATAGACGTCACTGATGCAGACTAGATAAAGACATCACTGATGCAGACTAGATAAAGACATCACTGATGCAGACTAGATAAAGACGTCACTGATGCAGACTAGATAAAGACGTGTCACTGATGCAGACTAGATAAAGACGTGTCACTGATTCAGACTAGATAAAGACGTCACTGATGCAGACTAGATAAAGACGTGTCACTGATGCAGACTAGATAAAGACATCACTGATGCAGACTAGATAAAGACGTCACTGATTCAGACTAGATATAGACGTCACTGATGCAGACTAGATAAAGACGTCACTGATGCAGACTAGATAAAGACGTGTCACTGATGCAGACTAGATAAAGACGTGTCACTGATGCAGACTAGATAAAGACGTCACTGATGCAGACTAGATATAGACGTCACTGATGCAGACTAGATAAAGACGTCACTGATGCAGACTAGATATAGACGTGTCACTGATGCAGACTAGATAAAGACGTGTCACTGATGCAGACTAGATATAGACGTCACTGATGCAGACTAGATAAAGACGTCACTGATGCAGACTAGATATAGACGTGTCACTGATGCAGACTAGATATAGACGTGTCACTGATGCAGACTAGATAAAGACGTGTCACTGATGCAGACTAGATAAAGACGTGTCACTGATGCAGACTAGATAAAGACGTCACTGATGCAGACTAGATATAGACGTCACTGATGCAGACTAGATAAAGACGTCACTGATGCAGACTAGATATAGACGTGTCACTGATGCAGACTAGATAAAGACGTGTCACTGATGCAGACTAGATATAGACGTCACTGATGCAGACTAGATAAAGACGTCACTGATGCAGACTAGATATAGACGTGTCACTGATGCAGACTAGATATAGACGTGTCACTGATGCAGACTAGATAAAGACGTGTCACTGATGCAGACTAGATATAGACGTCACTGATGCAGACTAGATAAAGACGTCACTGATGCAGACTAGATAAAGACGTCACTGATGCAGACTAGATAAAGACGTCACTGATGCAGACTAGATAAAGACGTCACTGATGCAGACTAGATATAGACGTGTCACTGATGCAGACTAGATAAAGACGTGTCACTGATGCAGACTAGATATAGACGTCACTGATGCAGACTAGATATAGACGTCACTGATGCAGACTAGATAAAGACGTCACTGATGCAGACTAGATATAGACGTGTCACTGATGCAGACTAGATAAAGACGTCACTGATGCAGACTAGATAAAGACGTCACTGATGCAGACTAGATATAGACGTGTCACTGATGCAGACTAGATAAAGACGTCACTGATGCAGACTAGATATAGACGTGTCACTGATGCAGACTAGATAAAGACGTGTCACTGATGCAGACTAGATATAGACGTGTCACTGATGCAGACTAGATATAGACGTGTCACTGATGCAGACTAGATAAAGACGTGTCACTGATGCAGACTTGTCCAGCAGGTGTGTGACGGGTCCTTCTCCTTAGGTTAGTGGAACAGGGACTTGTTACAGACCTTACCTCTAGTGATGGAGGTTTCGGGAGGGCCGGGCCTCTTCTGTAGCGAGCTTGCACCGGTTTGGCCTTCCCCTTCTCCTCTTCATCACCTTCATCACCAGGCTTGGCCACAGCCTGGGCTCTGGAGGACCCTCTGGCTCGTCCTGCTGTCTGTGGAGCAACAACATCCATACCCTTTAGGTTGGAGAGAGAAGATCACACTCATTTTCCATTTTTGTTTGACTATTTTCTCTTAAATAAAACTTTGCCTCAGTCCATTATCACAATCATCCATAAAATAATAATATATTTATCTAACACTAGTGGCAAAGCATTCCGTGAGCCAGCCCGTTGAATGGCCTTTATCTCCGCTGACATTTACTCTCGCGCTAAACGGCCACTTCTGTTTAACTAGGGATCAAACTGGCCGGCCCTCTAGCACCAAATTAAATGGCACGAGCAGCGGAGAGGAAATCAGGAGCATAATTGGAGAAACTCCGCGCCGTGGAAAAGTGTGTCATCAACTTCCTCAAATTGGGCCATTGAGGGGGTCAAGAAGTGATGCTGGTGGACTTGAGGGGAATCGCAGTCCTCCTCCAGCTTCAGACCTGGTTGACATACTCATTGGGGGTGGGGTTAGGGGTGGGGGCGGGTTAACCCTCCCCTTTACTGCCTCTGGGGGTTAAGAGACTCAACAGAGGAAATGGGTGTCGTTGTTGTTTATATATATAAATATGCATATTCCACATGACTGACTGGATTTACATCTTCAATAAACTTTAAATAACACTTTCTGCAGCCAGCTCCTTCCTACACGTCTCTGCATGTCTTCTGAGTGATGAGGTGGACAAGAAGAGAAAGATGGAGCTGAAGGTGTTACGGTCTCTACAGGGCGCCCTGACCTCGGCATGTTCTCACCTTCTCCCCGGTGGGGGGGTCTAGTCGCTGGGCGGTGGACGCCCCCGCAGGCTCCCGCGGTGCGGAGAAGTCGAGTCTTCCTGTGACGTCGCTGGCCAACAGCTGTTTGAGACGCGGGTAGTTTGGCTTATCCTTGTAGTCCAGAGTCTTCACACAGCTGAGGAAGGCGACCAGCTCGCCTGAGGACAGAGAACCTAAAGCTTCAGGAAGCTGTCAGGACACCAGGGAAGAACTGAACCTGAAGGTCTCACGGTCCTGATAATGCACCGCCTGGCAACGTGTGTGTGTGTGTGTGTGTGTGTGTGTTAGAGATACAGCCACGATGCATCACAGACTGGCCAGACGACGTGTATGACACATGCTGTGGTACAACATGTGTGTACACACAGTTGATGCATACCAGGCTCTTATCTGTGGCGGGCAGCCGGGCCTCGTCAGCAGAGGAGCAGCCGGTACCAAACATACATCACACAGGTGTTCTTCAGGAGCTTGAGGAGTTTGACTATGGGTGGAGGAGGATTTGATCTTCATGTGGTCTGGAGCGCCCTCTTTCAGGTCGTCAACCCCACTGGACAAAGTCACCGGCAACTAAATCCATCCAAACGCACCTTTTACTGGATTACTTTGGAATGTGACAGCCGAGTGGGAGGAGCTTCAGCACGCCTACACAGCCCCTCTGTGCGTTGAACACTAGGAACTGAAATCCTGGGGCAGAATCGGATCCCGTTTCCCCAAAACAACTAAACCCAGAGCAATTTGGGAAACGAATAAATGAACAGCCCCCTGACCGTCAGCCCACTAGCTGGTCTGGTCTGGGCCCTTCATTGTGGATCTCACTCAGAAGGTTTAGACCTGGAGCTCTGGCGTACCTGTGCCGGCTCCCCTCACTGACAGATGCTGGACTGAGTCGGGCAGATTCTCCATCAGTCTGAGAGAAGAGGAGACAGAAGGTCAGAGGTCGACAGCCAGTGCATGTATTTGTTGTAATTATGAGCAGGCCGTAATGTTTCTATCACTAGACTACAAAACAATGAATGATGTCTGAATATTGTGGGAAAACGATGATCAGTGAAACCATCAATACAGATGGACAAAGGTCCCTTACACCACACATGACCACCTACCTGTCCTTGGCCTCCTGGACCTGAGTTGGGTTCTTGAGCACGTTCTCCCAAGGCAGAGACCCACACAACCAGTGAAGAAGACAAAAACCCAAAATCTGGAGGTCGCCACGTCTAGAAGGAGCTATAGAGACAAAAGGATACGGCGGTCAGAAAGAAAATGATATTATCCATAAATCACATCTGACACAATCAAAGGTGTCCGAATGTAAAAGCTTTAAAATGTGTTTGATATTGTACACCAGAAGGATAGTTCCACATTAAAAAAGCAGCTCCTCAATATTTAGTATTCCAAACAGCAGACAAAGGTTTGCAGAACTGGTAAAGCAGATTAAAATGTTTAAATGAATGATGAACCCTCAGAAGGAAAGTAGAATCGCAGGATGTTATGAAGAGCATGGCTCCGCCCTCTTTGCCAGCTATTGTTTATTATATTGTGTTATTTAGTGAACCCAGATGGCCTTGCATGATCTTACTCCCCATTGAAGACACTGAGGCTCTCGTGGTCGGTTGTCTGTTTAAACTTCATGGATAGATTTCTGTATCAATAACGAGACCAGCCATGCTCGAGTCTGGGAACACAGTTTAATGAATCACCTCGTTTGTTGGTGGTCGAAGAAAAGTTGGTAGGATTCATCCTCTGGAGAACACGACCATCAAAATGCTATACAACAGACCGACATTGACCATTCTCACGAAGGGTCAGGTCACTCCACCAATCCACCAATCCAGGAGTCGGGAGTACTACTACATATGTAAAAAGATATATATATTAAATATAAAGTGTAGCGTAATATTTTTTATTATATTAATGTTTGTTTTTAATCTACAATTTGGTTCACTTGGTCACTGTTTCTGCTGTTGTTTATTTTGCCATGTATATAATATATAAAGCAGTGACACATTCTTCTTTCATATGAAGTCCGATCTCCAGCTTTGAAGAACCACTGCTCTTCATAATTAAATACCGAGCACACGTCTCCCGAGGGTACAAAGGCTTTCCACTCATCATAACCAAAAACAATGTCAGGAGTGCAGCTGTACCAGAATGTACTATTAGGGAGTTAAAGAAGACGTGTGATTGACTTGGGAACACGTCTGGAGTGTGTTTGCATCTTATTGTGAGCGTGTGATTGGTCTACATTAATGCGTGAGGTCTATCAATACTGTTCCATCCAGAGGGGTCGAGCCCGGGGACTTTTAGCAGCTCAATACTGTAACGGCTGCCTCACGTCTCCGGAGAAATTACCTATCGACTGGCTCCATCAGAGGGGAGAGACGTCCTCCCTGAGCCCGGACGGCATTGATCCCCCAGCCAATAGGCCGGTCTACAGAAGGAGCGTGGTCACTGCCACACAGAACCAGATTACATGGAATGAATGGGAGTTAATCTGATTACACGCTAAGAACATTTTATTATTATTTCAATTTCTTTTCTTTTCTTGGCCACATAGCTGGGGTCTTCAGCACTATGGAGAGTCACTTCAAGGGAATAGATGTTGAGGTGCGCCTGAATAAAAGAACTCAGCAGGAACACTAAACTGCCCGGACCCAGCAGGGGGGGCTCGAACAATCAATGAGGAAGATGAGGACAGGAGACGTGGTTAAAGACTGGATGTTGACACAGTGTGTAGGCTGGGCCTCTGAGGAGTGATGGTGGCCATCACAAACCTTGAGGGTATAAACCACGTGTGGCTTGGGAGGGTAGAACACTGTACAAGCGCCTGTATCACACACACTGTTCCATCGTGAAGCAGCGTGCTGGCTCCTCAAAACACCGATGAAGACATCGGTGCACATGCAACCGGCCGATCGACGTGAAGAAACTGAGTGGATGACGATACATTTAATCAGACTTCACCATTCCAACTAACGGTCGCTGTCCAAAGTGAATATCAGTGGTGTGTCACGACCTGGAGACGTATCAGAAGTCTGCGCTCCAGGCTCAGCCAGACCATTCATCCCCACTTCCCCCGGGAGAGGATGAACTGAAGCTTCCAACATGATCTGGAGTTCTCAAAGCACTTTAGGGTTCTAAATAAGAATACTGTGGAAGAGGACCTTCTTGTTCTCACAGAGGTTTAGTGGGGAGAACCCAGATCAGGGATCGAGGTCACTGTATGTTGCAAATAAACGTGCAGACTGAACGATTGGATCATCGTTTGAAGCACAGAAATGTCCCCGGAGACCCGAGTTGACCTTCTGACCTAACAGGAGGAGTAAGTTCATCCCAAATATGAGACTTCTATTTCCTGTTGCACGATACCTCGAGAGCCCTTGTGGGTGGTCAGCGTTGCAGTGCGGCTTCCTGTTAAAGGAGGATAAAGATGAAAAATACATGCGATACCGACACGGTGAAAAAAGAGTTGCAACTCCCAGAGCGCCGCAATAGATTAACAATTAAAAAGATCAACGGCTGCATTAAGCGGCGCTGCCCTCTGTGCGTGCTCTGGGCGCGGCATCAAGGCTCATCACAGGGCTCTTCTGTATTTAAATGCACCACACAGGACCGTGCGCGTCCATTGGCACGTGCACTTAATCAGCTCTCGAAGGATGCTTGACAAACGCACACATGCACAGCAGATAAACAGGATGAATACGCACGCAGCGCTCACACTTCTAGACGGGGTGTTGTTGTTAATTATCTCCTATTGTTATTCAGATTCCCCAAAGCATGCCGCGGTGTCACACTCTTAACCCCTTCTGCCGCTTGGAGACGGTCTTCTGTCCGCCGGACGCCCACCGAATGGCGCTAATTACACCGTTTAGCTGGAGGTTCAAAGGCCGCCATTCGCCAGCTGCGTTGGCCCAACCTCACCATGGCAACCTGTCAACATCTTTGCGGGGATCGCCGGCGTCGGGGCAGACAAGGAGTCTGGTCTCCGGCTCATAATCTCTCTCGCCAATATCCAGAAAGGTGCATATTTCAACCTCATGCGTTCCAATAAGAGCTTGGACACAATGATGCTTCACAACTATACTTATGATGCAATCTAATCTGCTCATAGCACTGAAGCAGGGCGACTGTGGCTTTGTGGTCAGCAGGTCGGTGGTTCGATCCCTGGCTCCGCTAGCCCATGTCGATGTGTCCTTGGGCAAGACTCTTAACCCCCAAAGGCCCCCTGGCTGTACCTATGGTGTATGAATATGTTGGATAAAAGTGTCAGCTAAATGTTGTATAATCAGAGCTATAAGCAATCCGAAATGTTCTTAATGCTTTTTAACAATCGTCACACGTGAATCATAAAATAATGTTCTACTCAAAGTAAACAATAACCACCTAAGAGTTACTTATAAATCACATAATAATGCATTCTAAAAAATATTAGACTGTATTACATCTATTCAGTGGTGGCCAGCTAAGCCTTCTCTGCTGGCCTAAACACAATCACAAAGTTATAGCTATTTTATTTATTTATTTATTCTCACAAAAACACTACATGTATTCTAATTATTATTATTATTACTACCAATAAGGGGAACTATGTGGCGCTACTTCCCGGCACACATCCAAACCGACCTGAATCGCCCTTTGTGGCCGTGAGTCACACGGCGCAGCGTGCATGGCGTTACTGACGCAGCATCCCATCATGTGTTTATGTGGCTGCACTCTGCAGTTAGTGTATGGAGGTGTTGCGGAACATTTTATTTCACTTGTCAAATGTTGCCGTGTTATGTGAATATGAGGCGTTTATACAAAACACATAATAACCTGTAGCTGTGGCGTCATAATGAGGTCATTAGGTTGTTCAGCTGTAGTAAGACGGCTCAGGTAGAAGATGCACGGCCAGCCACTTCATCTATGGCAATTATGATACAGGATGATGCAGTCAGCAAGTGAATCATAAAGCATTGTGAATATGTATAAGTGCTTATAACTGTAGAGTGCTATACGTGCAATGCATTCTGGGTGTTTCTATTGCACCCTGACTTGTGTTCTTTCATGTGGAGCAGCAGAAACATGTGTCACAATTTCTACAGCTCACCTCTCTCTCCCACTCTTCAAGATAATATTAAAATTGACGTTTGATAGTCACTGCTGACGGGACGTTTTCTGCCCTCTTCTACTCATCGATCCGCGCTGATAGAAACACCAGCGCGGCGATTAGGCCGTCTGAGCCGAAGCTCACTCACAATATCGAACCGCAGGGTTGGGCGGAGCTCCTGGAGGTCATCTGTGGCCTGGGCCTCCCTTTGCACCAATCATCAGAGCACTTCATTAATGGGTGGATGAATACACGATGCAGGTGATGACTCCGGCTAATTAGGGAATTGTTAAACAGAGACGGTGCCGGGGAATTCAGCAGGGGGGCCGCGGACGGAGAATCGATTGGTCAATGAAGAGAGGGAGCGTGTAGGCAATTTGCCAGTTAATGTGTTCCCAATATCAGCCGGGGGGGGGGGGGGGGGGGGCTTATGGCCGGCTTAATATACATACTGTTAGAATACCTCAATGCTGGCATTGGTGAGCACCTGTCATCTTTCTACACACAATCAGCAGTCAGACAGAATATTGGGGAATGATTACATAAATCTTTCAAAAATAGATACGATATATTTATATTTAAGAGATGTTCCAATACCAAGACTAGCCTCAGCGGTGCATCCAATACAACCTAAATGACTAGTATGTGAGTCTATGCATTGATCCAATATCATACATATTCAACTTTATTTCTTCAGACACATGGATAACGAGTCCATGGAACAAAAATCTATGTTTTTTAAATACAATGCAAGGAAGACGCAGGTCTAATCATTCCTGAGGATGGGACTCGTTTGCATATACGAGAAATTAGACTTTGTGAAGAAACATGACTAAACATGTATAATAAAAATAAAAAAACAACAAACAGATAACACTACTTTAGAACAAGCATATGTTATAGAATAAAAAAGTGTAATAATAATATTATTCTCACTTTGTTTACCACTTTTAAAACAAAGCACGCATCCCATTGGTCACTCACAGATGCAGTCTCACCCGTCTAGCTTGGTTTGAGTATAAAGTATATCACATATCTTTTCCATGATTCATTTGTTCAAAAGCTTTAGATGGAAACATATTGTAGTGTTATGTCTCCTAGACTTACTAACAACGTCCTTCAAGTCTGTGCTATGTTCATTTTGAAAAACAAATTGATTCTCAGTGGTGTATTGTTGAAGTCTCTCTAAATATAGATATAGATACAACAAATTAAAAAGATTGCGCGATAGTAAGCTATATCTTTTCTTTTTTCACAGCCTTAGTAACAAAGACAGTTTAGCTTTCACTGAGCGTCCACACCTTCTGAGACGTGACATATTTCTGTCAAACAATGTGCAGCGCTGCATTTGACCGGACTGAAGGTGTCAACTGGCCAACAGACGCAGTGTTTCTCTGCTTATGAATTGGAAAGCTTACCAACTCCTCTGTGGGCATCGAGGCTGGTGTACTCGATGGTTCCATTGTGACCCTTCTTGGGGTTCTCCTTGTATTCTTTGTGGACTCCATCTGGACAGTATCTGTAGGACAGCCCATAGTCTGCCAGATAGACCTACGGGGCAACCACACAAAGTTATTCAACAAATGAAGGGATATCATCTACACAGAAGCATAGGCCGTGATTGCTTATTATACATAAAGTGTGTGTTCTGTAGAATTAGCATGAGGTTTTACTGCTAATCTTCAAGGAACTAAAAGTTTCTTCTGCCTATTGATGCCTTTCCATAGAGGTATCAAGATCTGGAGACTGGTGGGGAACCAAAGGGTGAACAAACCGCCGCCCGGTTCCTCTAAAAGAAAGTCAAACTGAAGCTTTGTTTGCTCACTGCGATGTCATCTACTGCTGCGTAGTATTTATTGGTATTTATTGATGCACGTTGGATGTAATGAATGAAATGCAGAATCTGTCTCCACAGTTAATCATCTGTTGAGTGTTTGATAGTTATTTATTTGTGCTTCAGAGCATGACCGTTGTGATCTTTTTTTCCTTTCTCTCATTCACAGCACCGCCGTGCTGTCTCCCCTCTGTTTGATGTTCAATCTCTCTCTTTCCTCCGTGTCCTTTTTAAAATGAGGCAGGAAGTTGAACAGCCCAACTTCACTTTTAACGTTATCGAATGAACACAAACGCTCTCCGCATGTCCTCAAATCGCCTCCTTGTTTTAAGAATACATCGGTACAGTTGAAGCAGCACCGATCCATGAAGTTACTATACATTCAGAAAGTACTACCCCCCCCGACCAAGGCCTTTTTAGGGGGTGAAAAGTAACGGCAACTGAATTTAGTAACTGCAGTCCAAAAGGTTCCTCGTTCCTGCAGTTGAAAGAGGGGCTTCTTATGTACATGCAAGGTACATTAGCGCAGCTCTCCAGTGGACTGACCTGTTCAGGGTCTCTGCACCCAAGCATGAGGTTGGCAGCTTTAATGTCTGCATGCACATACTCGTTCTCATGAATGTACTCCAGTACATCCACCTGGCACAGGCAGAACACAGAATACACACAAACACAAGATTGTAATGATTTAGAAGTGAATGTCAGATGTTTGTTCAGTTCAATTCATGTGGTCATTATCTAACGAGATCCAGCTTCTTCACACAACAATCAATGAACATTGAACATGTAGATGATCTCACCAGTCCTCGACCAAGTTGGAGAACGGTGGCCTTCTTCAGTCGACCTCTGCTGCGCTCGCAGATTTTCTGAAGGTCACAGCCCAGTCGGTCCATGGCCATGAAACGATACCTGAGAGGAAGAGATCAGAGGTCCACATCTTTTTATTTAATGACATCCCAGCTCATAATTCCTGATATGTATACCGCTCTGTGGTTTGAGAGAATTGTAAAAAACAGGTTACCAGAAGAACAAGGATTGAATCAGACATTTAGCAACCTTTTTTTACCAAGTCTTACCTAGAGACCAGGTCTTACCTAGAGACAAAGTCTTACCTAGAGACCAAGTCTTACATAGGTAAAAAGGTCTTACCTAGAGACCAAGTCGTACATAGGTACCAGGTCTTACCTAGAGACCAAGTCTTACCTAGAGACCAAGTATTACATAGGTAAAAAGGTCTTACCTAGAGACCAAGTCGTACATAGGTACCAGGTCTTACCTAGAGACCAAGTCTTACCTAGAGACAAAGTCTTACATAGGTACCAGGTCTTACCTAGAGACCAAGTCGTACATAGGTACCAGGTCTTACCTAGAGACCAAGTATTACATAGGTACCAGGTCTTACCTAGAGACCGAGTCTTACCTAGAGACCAAGTCGTACATAGGTACCAGGTCTTACCTAGAGACCAAGTCGTACATAGGTACCAGGTCTTACCTAGAGACCAAGTCTTACCTAGAGACCAAGTCGTACATAGGTACCAGGTCTTACCTAGAGACTAAGTATTACCTAGAGACAAAGTCGTACATAGGTAAAAAGGTCTTACCTAGAGACCAAGTCTTACCTAGAGACCAAGTCGTACATAGGTACCAGGTCTTACCTAGAGACCAAGTCTTACCTAGAGACCAAGTCGTACATAGGTACCAGGTCTTACCTAGAGACTAAGTATTACCTAGAGACAAAGTCGTACATAGGTAAAAAGGTCTTACCTAGAGACCAAGTCTTACCTAGAGACAAAGTCTTACATAGGTACCAGGTCTTACCTAGAGACCAAGTCGTACATAGGTACCAGGTCTTACCTAGAGACCAAGTCTTACCTAGAGACAAAGTCTTACATAGGTACCAGGTCTTACCTAGAGACCAAGTCGTACATAGGTACCAGGTCTTACCTAGAGACCAAGTCGTACATAGGTACCAGGTCTTACCTAGAGACCAAGTCGTACATAGGTACCAGGTCTTACCTAGAGACCAAGTATTACATAGGTACCAGGTCTTACCTAGAGACCAAGTCTTACCTAGAGACCAAGTCGTACATAGGTACCAGGTCTTACCTAGAGACCAAGTCTTACCTAGAGACAAAGTCGTACATAGGTACCAGGTCTTACCTAGAGACCAAGTCTTACCTAGAGACCAAGTCGTACATAGGTACCAGGTCTTACCTAGAGACCAGGTCTTACCTAGAGACCAGGTCTTACCTAGAGACCAAGTCTTACCTAGAGACCAAGTATTACATAGGTACCAGGTCTTACCTAGAGACCAAGTCGTACATAGAGACAAAGTCTTACATAGGTACCAGGTCTTTCCTAGAGACCAAGTCGTACATAGGTACCAGGTCTTACCTAGAGACCAAGTATTACATAGGTACCAGGTCTTACCTAGAGACCAAGTCTTACCTAGAGACCAAGTCGTACATAGGTACCAGGTCTTACCTAGAGACCAAGTCTTACCTAGAGACCAAGTCGTACATAGGTACCAGGTCTTACCTAGAGACCAAGTCTTACCTAGAGACCAAGTCGTACATAGGTACCAGGTCTTACCTAGAGACCAAGTCTTACCTAGAGACCAAGTCGTACATAGGTACCAGGTCTTACCTAGAGACTAAGTATTACCTAGAGACAAAGTCGTACATAGGTACCAGGTCTTACCTAGAGACCAGGTCTTACCTAGAGACCAAGTATTACCTAGAGACCAAGTCTTACATAGGTAAAAAGGTCTTACCTAGAGACCAAGTCTTACCTAGAGACCAAGTCGTACATGGGTACCAGGTCTTACCTAGAGACCAAGTATTATCTAGAGACAAAGTCTTACATAGATACCAGGTCTTACCTAGAGACCAAGTCTTACCTAGAGACAAAGTCTTACATAGATACCAGGTCTTACCTAGAGACCAAGTCTTACATAGGTACCAGGTCTTACCTAGAGACCAAGTCTTACCTAGAGACCAAGTCTTACCTAGAGACCAAGTCTTACCTAGGTACCAGGTCTTACCTCTAGACCAAGTCTTACCTAGGTACCAGGTCTTACCTAGAGACCAAGTCTTACCTAGGTACCAGGTCTTACCTAGAGACCAAGTTTTACCTGTAGAGACCAAGTCTTACCTAGAGACCAGGTCTTACCTAGAGACCAAGTTTTACCTATAGAGACCAAGTTTTACCTAGAGACCTGCGGATGCAGTTTGATTTTATTATACAAACTTCACCAAACTTCACATTACGGCACACCACATCCACGTTGTTTGATGAAACCTCAAGCTTTTAGGGACCAAGTCTTACCTAGAGACCAAGTCCTACCTAGGGACCAAGTCTTACCTAGGGACCAAGTCCTACCTAGGGACCAAGTCCTACCTAGGGACCAAGTCTTACCTAGGGACCAAGTCTTACCTAGGGACCAAGTCCTACCTAGGGACCAAATCCTACCGGTCTTACTCATTCTTTTACTTCCCGTCTGATAGAAAGAGTCGCTGGATAAAACACATCAGTGAAATAACGTTACATTTGTGTTTGGATATAGCGAAGTAACCTACCTGTCTAGCATGCCACGGTAACGGCCGCGTTAGTGTATGTGAGCCGAAAGGTGTAGTTTCTGTTTCACACAGAACTAAATCTTACAACACCCTCCATTTGAATAGTGATGGCCTCTTAAGATGCTACATATTAGAAAACAACCCGGATGTGGAGAAAAGTGCAGAGGTTGGGGCGGACATGTATCATGGTCACACAATACCTGAGTTTATTGTATTCAGCGAGTCCTGATCCCCAGTACGTTGGGATTCCCAGGAAGTCCAGTTTCCTGCTTCGTCTCCATTTTTGCACTGGAACAAGATTGGAAGAGAAATAATTATTTCTATGCGAGTTTCACATTTAATGTCAACACTCCTGTGGAGTCAAAATGGCCGTATTGAGAAAGACGGGAACCCCTTGTGCCTTGCACCGCTTAGTTGTTCTGACAATCGGTCTGAAAGGGATAAATGTCAACTAGAAGAACTTTTATGGTACTTATTACAACAGTTATAGTGTCCAATTGTTCCCTATACTCGAGCCCCAGTCTAACACGCAGAGCAGTCTGAACAAACACCCCTACTTTATGAAAAAGTAGACAAGGTTTGCCCAGAATACTGATTTGTCCTTGTAAGTGTAATAATGCATGCATGCAAATATCAATCTTAGAGTATTGAGGTACACACACACACACACACACACACGCGCATGCACGCATGCTCCCAGACAAAGCCGTGGGCCTGGCTCAGGGCTCGATGGCGGCTGGCCTGACTGGCTCTCAACCAGGCTGGCAGGTGGTCAGGGGCTCAGCGGAGGCCCGGGCATCATTACGTGTGAGTGGCTCCCTCTCTCACGAAGGCGTTGGAGAGCTCAGACAAGCGGCTGAGAGTAGGGGGGGCTAACTGCCACTGAGGTGCATGTTTGCTTTGGCTTATTATTAATTACTGTGCTGCGGGCGGCAAAGCCTCCGTGTCTGCGGCCACTTCATCAGTCAAACGCACTCGTGCTCCAACGAGCTGCTGGGACTCTGGACGGGCGGCGCTACTCACTGTTCTCTGGTTTGGCTGCCCTCTGGTAGAACTTGAGCTCCGAGAACAGGGGGCCATTCTCCTGAGACTCCTGCACACGTTATTAACAGTTTCATTATCACGGGTTAAAGAAGCACGTGTCCAAAGCCATGTCTTAGCACACATCATAAATTGGGGTTGTGGGAGAGACGTTGGCGTCCCATCTAATAAGCACCAACCTACGTGAGTAAATCAAACCGGTTGTGGATTGTACAGTATTTCTCCTGAAAGGAGCAGCTGAGGGGGCGGGGGGAAGAAGGCTACCACATCCCTGGCATGTGCCCAAAGCTGGAGGGCCGTCGCACTCATTTTACATTACGTTTTGATGCGTTGTGCATCATTTTCTCCCATGCTTTCTCTCAATGACTTGTTAATAACAATAAAGTTACGTGATGTTTTGTGATGTTGAAACTTAAAAAAAGAAGAAAAAAAAAGAGGAAATATCACTTTGCTGTAAACTCGTATACAGTATATAAAGTAGGAGCATTTTGCAGTATGCACTCATAGTTATGAAGGAAAAGCATTATCTTCTGTGTGCAGCCCAGATGTACTCACCACTTTTATGACAAAGCTAGTGTCCGCTGCAACAGGTCTGTCCACATCATTGGAGGCTTTGAGACAACAGGAGACAGCAAGGAAAGATCAGACCAAGTGCACACTGCAAAGTTGTGATACAGTATATTCAGTTTTAACTACTTCAGGCTCATTGGATTGGTGGTTTTTTTGTAACTTTGACCAGAACCAAAAAGAAACCACTGTATCAAGCACTAATAGTTTTATAAATGTTGAGTTATTGCTAAGTGGAAAGGTCTTAGATTAGGGCTGTTATGAAACACACGACACGTTGGGGAGTTGAAATTCTTGGAGCAATCTGATCTGTGAGCTGCTCTTACAACCAAGAGCAACACCAATCAATCAGAGAAGTGTCTCCAGAAGCTGTGTGTGTCTGGCAGAAAGGGAGGAGTTATTCTGCTGGTCTGCATGTACATCTGTGTGTGTGTGTGTGTGTGTGTGTTACCGAAATAGATCAGCCCGCAGCCACCTTGACCAATCATTGTCCCCAGCCTCCACTCCTTCTTCTCACTGTCGGTCAGGATGAAGCCCTCGGGGAGCGGTTTGGGGAGCGCCCTCTTTTTAGGCGGTGCCATGACAACTGAGAACGTTTCAGAAAGTATCTGTAAGAAAAATCTAATTATATATTTATTTATTAGGGGGGAAAATGCAAATCAGGTTAACATTACATGTTGTGATCTCAAACCACTGAGACATGAAATGATTTCACTACTCAGTCGTATAAAACTGAAACGTGCCATTGCCCTGTACCATAATACACATATTAATGGGAAGAGAAGCATTGCTTATATCACGTATAGATCCTCTTTCTGTCGAGGCCACATCTTTAACCCTCGCCCTGTCGGGTTTCAATCCCTGAAAGTAGTATAAAAGAGGGGATAACGGTTTATTTCTGCATACTTTGTTTGCCGTTTATGTCCAACATTGTGCATGAGGCCTGAACTGTGCACAAACACCACCGCTAATAACTCTGTGTTTAAAAAGCCTCTCTAGTCGTATAACAAATACATATTTTCATGTTCATATTTTGCTGTATAAAGTATTTTTGGAAGGCCCACCATCAAACCTTAGCCCCGCCTCCCGGAAAGACCAGGTCAGAACACAACACTCGGACAGCTAGCGATAGCAACGTTAGCTAACGTCTTACCGATGGAGGCGCTGTCCGCTGGAACACGTACCGAGCTCGGGGGGGTGCAGCCGGGCGGACCCGTCGTCTGTCGAGGCTCTTGTGACGACGGGTGTCGGCAGGCTGTCGTAGTTAGTAACGCGTTATAGCCAATGTCCACTCTGCTTCCGCAACTGAAGCGAAACGTCATCACTTCCTGAATGTTGTCCCGCCCGCTGCGCCGATCAGCCAATGGCATGCAAGAGAAAAGTTTCCCTACAACTTAACAGCCAATCCGGAAACAGTAGAAGCGGATGTATACAATATAATGTGCACTTGTTATCTGAGTAATGAAATGCTAACCCTGGGTTATTTATGTCAAATCATGATAGCTGATTTATATTATACGAGTAATAAACCCTGTTGACATAAAGAAAGATCATGTTAACAGACAGCATTAAAACAATATTGTATCGGAAAACTATAGGCAGTGGCAAAAATACATATTACTGTCATTATGTTGCATTTTAATTAATCTGTATGCATTTGTGACAGAATAAGAGCATACTTATGCTTGGCCTTTCAGAATCAGAAACATTAAAATGTGTCTTATTATCATGTCTGTTGCTAAAGTGTACAACTGGGGGTCGTTGTTGAGGGTTTGAGTTGGGACAGGACAAGGTGCCCAAAAGACTTCAGAACCACAGACGGGTGACGGGTCTGGAGTCGTTTGGTCCTGTTTTTCTTTTTGTGGACGGGGATGATGTTGGAGTTCTTGAAGCAGAAAAGACACTTCAGCCAGTGAAGAAGATAGCTTTTACTTTCTTTGTAAAGCATTAATATTATTAACATTTTAAGCAAATTAACTGCAATCAACTGTTTTTTTTTTTTTAATTGCTCTCACTTGGTCCTTGAATACACTTGGGACTAATTGGTGTTTAAATGTGAAGAGCCCAACTTTGAAATTCAAGAATGTCTTAAAGACATAAAAACATGGATGACCTGCAACTTCCTGATGTTAAACTCAGACAAAACTGAAGTTATTTTACTGGGCCCTGAACGCCTCAGAGATCAATTATCTGGTGATGTGGTTTCTGTAGATGGCATTGCCCTGGCATCCAACACCACTGTAAAGAATCTCTAGTTATCTTTGACCGAGACTTGTCCTTTAACTCCCACGTTAAGCAAATCTCAAGGACTGCATTTGTTCATCTACGTAACATTTCAAAAATCAGGCACATCTTGTCTCAAAAAGATGCAGAAAAGCTGGTTCACGCGTTTGTTACTTCCAGACTAGATTACTGCAACTCCTTATTATCAGGCTGCTCTAATAAGTCTCTTAAATCCCTCCAGTTGATCCAGAATGCTGCAGCTCGTGTACTCACACAAACTAAGAAAAGAGATCACATGACTCCTGTATTAGCTGCTCTGCACTGGCTCCCTGTAAAATCAAGAATCACATTTAAAATTCTTCTCCTCACCTACAAAGCCTTGATTGGTGATGCACCATCATATCTTAAGGAGCTTGTAGTACCATATTGCCCCACTAGAGAGCTGCGCTCACTAAATGCGGGGCTACTTGTGGTTCCTAGAGTCCTAAAAAGTAGGATGGCAGCCAAAGCCTTCAGTTATCAAGCTCCTCTTTTATGGAACCAGCTTCCACTTTCAGTCCGGGAGGCAGACACAGTCACCTCATTCAAGAATAGACTTAAGACTTTCCTGTTTAATAGTGCTTATAGTTAGGGCTGAATCAGGTTTGCCCTGGTCCAGCCCCTTGATATGCTGCTATAGGCTTATAGGCTGCTGGGGGATGTTTTAGGATACACTGAGCACCTCTCTCCTCTTCTCTCTCTCCTTATGGATGAATTTACATCTCTCCATTGCACCTTATAAACTCTGCTTCCTCCCCGGAGTCGTTGTGACTTCACGTCTCATAGGGTCCATTGGACCTGGAGGTGTCTGAAGCTGGTCCTGGGTGCTGACTCCTTGCCCCTGCTTCCTGCAACCAGCCCTTGGTTTAGACCTGACCTCCTTCCCAATGGCCCTGCCTCCTTCATGATGCCTCCTGCCTGGCGGGCCGGCCTCCTGCCATGGCCCCTGCTGATGCCCCACCTCCTCTCTTCCTCCTTCTGATTCATGGATTGTGGAGGTCTGGACTGTGGTCCACTACTCATTATATATAATTTCTGTCATATTCATTGAATGTGTTTATGTATCTCTGTTCATCTGGTCACATGACATCTATTCTTCTGTCCATCCGGGGAGAGGGATCCTCCTCTGTTGCTCTCCTGAAGGGTTCTTACCTTTTTCCCCCTAAAATGTTTGTTTTTTTGGGGAGTTTTTCCTGATCCGATGTGAGGTCAAAGGTCAGGGATGTCGTATGTGTACAGATTTGTAATTTGTGATATTGGGCTATACAAAATAAACTGAATTGAATTGAATGCTGAATGTGTTTTTTCCCTCACAAGTTTGTAACTACAATCGACGGAGCGTTTCTGGTGTGCACTGGAATTTCCTAAATCGCTGCATTGTTCCTGCTCCAGCCAAGTGGACGATGAATGATCTGGTAGCTGTGCACAGGCCATCAGCCACCAATCTGTGTCTTCAAATTCTGATCAGGGTGTCACGGATCGAAGACTAGGGACCCAAGCACAATGGACAAAACAGAGTAAGCAAATAATAATCCTTTACTGGAGTAACGGCAGGAACAGAACAGACAGAAACAGAGACACAGACTATGGAACGCTGGAGAACTTGGTCTCAAAACACAAGACAATCTGGCAGAGAACAAGTGAGGGAACCTAAGTAGTGAGTGACTAACGAGGGAATGGGCTGCAGGTGAGATGGGCGTGAGAACCAGGTGAAGGGAATGAAGGATGATCGGTGTGAATGACCGAAGAGAGTTAATAGACAAACAGATATAATGAAAACAACTATTAACAGAAAGAAGGTGTGGAGCTGAACTGTTACACAGGACTTATGAGATGTGGCATCAATTTACGATGTACTATTGTTGAGGCAACCAGCGGGAAGCCGTTTATTTCTTTGTTCAAGAATTAAATCTTACATCAACTTCAAACATCTCTAAAACAACACAATTCCTAAATCTGAATTATATACCTCCCTTCACACCACTTTCCACCAATAAGATTGTAGCAGTTGGCCTGAACACTCTGCTTTCCTGTCCACGTCAGGTTGACTTCTTGGCCGGTCATTAAATGTGCTTTGCAAAACACCTCATGTTTGTACAAAGGATCAGACTAACGTTTCTTGTCATGGTCCCCTGTTTGTCATGTGGGTGTCTGCCTGGGCGTGGCCTTCTTTTCCCCTCCTGCTGCCAATCAACCCACACACATGGAACCCTCATCAAGCCCCACAGCACATCTACCTCAGTTCCCCCTCAACTCTCCAGATCGTCAGTTCACTCTCCCGGAACGACTACGAGGGCCTCTTGGATTTCTTGTATAATCTTGTTAGTAAACTTGTGCCTTCCCATCCGCAGCCTCTCTGCTTCCCCAGAACTCTCCTGGAGAACCACCTAGCCCCCCAACCAGCCTCCAGCCCGCAGAGGACGCCTTCAGGGATCCCACACCTCTTCCATCTCAACTCCTGAAATAAATAATTGTGTATTACTCCTGCTCCGTGTCCTTGCTTTTGGGTCCAGCCCCGCACCACCATGACAGTTTTGGCATACAGGTCTCTAGTTTTCTGGGAAATTCTCTAATAATCTCAGGACACTTATTATTCAACCATGTAACGATGAACCGACTAAGTGTGATTTTTAGTGCAGTCAGGTCGAACTCCCCATTACCTGGATTGGTGATGTAAGGTGTCCACCTGATGACACTGATCTTTTTTTCCCCCAAGCATCCAAAGATGTTCTTCAAAAGTATTGTGTGTTACGTCAAATTCCATTCAGTGACTGTTGTAAAATCATCCCGATCACTGATGTGATCAAAGCCTCAGCGTGATGGGTTTTCTCCGTGCCATGATCCCTAAATGCAGTCAAGTAGTCACAGTTGTGACGGCATTGAGTTGTGGTTCTACAGTAGCTTCAAGAGCATTAAGGCAGCTCTGAAAAGGCACGATTTAACCTAGTTCAGTGAAATTATTTTCATAAAAGAATACATCAACCAAACATCAATAAACCCCTCAAAGAAATTTCACATAAACCATTTGAATATCAACTAAGCTGCAGAGACTGTGCTTTTTATCGATCACTTTAATTTTGTTCTCTGAGCTCAATAAATACTGTTTAGGCTGTGTCCTTCACTCGCAATATGAAGTCTGCCCCTGCATAGAAATGTATTCATTCGTTTCATTATTCAGTAATATTCCAAATAAATGTTTCATTTAAAGGCCTCGTTATTGCTGTGATATCCCTGCCATTGAAGCCGCGGGTCACCATGCTTCACAGAGCGGATCATTCCCATGAAACACACTCATTAGTAGGTTGTAACATCTTAAAATGGTCTAAATGCTTATTCTCTTCAGAGGACTTTAGAATTTGCCATGGGTGAAATTCTGTGTGTTTCTGTGTGTTTGTCTTGATGTTATAGGTAACTTGAGTTTTAAAAAGATACCCTGCTTTGTATCAGCCTTGTGAAACGTTACGAGACAGCCTCCATAGAGCCTGGTGCTGTGGGCGTCCTCCATACCTTCCATCCCGTCCATCCAATACTCCAAACAGTCAATAAGGGCAGCAATGTGCAGTAAAATGGAAGCACAGGCAATGCCGGATTCTGATGCGGGATTGGCCCTCAAAGAAGCCACTAGTATACTACTTACTCACGCGAATCGATAGCAGTTTGTTTTCGGGCATTGAGTCGTCCCCGCTGTAACCCAGCTTGATCTCCGTTTTGCCGTACAACGTGGTCAATACTGCGGCTGGCTGATGAACACGGCATCGTTGGAACCGGCGGCGGACACGAACCAACGCATTTTTCTCTTTACTCGTTCCCTCCCAATCAAGCATGTTTTATTCCGATGAAAGGAGAGGGGAAAATGCCCTTCTCTTGCTGTTCCTGTTCGCCGTGCACCTGCAGTGAAGCAATCGATCTCCAGGCACCCCGAGGGCCTCATTTAAGACTCAAGGATTCTGCGTTGAAGGGAAGAAAAATAAAAACATTACTGTTTGAACATCAGATAGTCATAAGGAAAACTGGGGGAAGTAGGTCTGCTTTGGAGTGAAGATGAGGTTGTGTGTGTCTGAAGATCAATGGGAACAACACTTAGAGTGAATGTGGCCTAATTAGTGCACCTTAGAACCCATGGTGTCTGCATACCTGCTATTAATATAGAGCTCATATCTAATTGGTAAACACTTAAAGGTGCCCACCAGTGATTCCACACATGGCAATCAATTGTATATATCATCTGATGCTCTGAAAAAAGTCTGAGAAAATAACAACAATGAGCATCAAGGGGGGGTTTCAGCTGGGGCTCTGATGCAACAGGTTTACAACACAACGCTTGCATTAGAAACTGGATGTGTGTTCCCCAGCAACAGAATCTCTTTAGAACATATTTTATGACAATCTGCCCTGATCAGTCCTGGTTTTGGTTCCCCCGTTCCCCCTTTATCTCAGTGTCAGTGTGGACAGTTTTGAGGTTGCAGGTTTAAATAATCTCAATCATCCATCCATCCATCCATGGATAATAAATAATTTCCACGCAAGTTTCTTTTATTCTAATTATTAATACAGGTGTGTATGTCAATTGTTATGTGCAAGCACATATCCTCGGCAGCCACCTCTCCTGTTCATGAGCTTTCGAGTTGTTGGTAGGTGTTTGTTTTAGTTCTTATAACCACTCCGTCTCACCAGTTCTTCACTGACAGAGACGCCTCCCTGTCCAGGAGGGACACCACTACAGCCTCACACCCAATCAATCCAAAAGTCCCCGATGTTAACTTCATTGATACTGTAACCTCTCGCTGTGGTCTGGGTTTTAACCCTTGCCTCCCTCTATCTATCCACCATTTTCTCCCTGTTGTCTTCTCTCTTCTCTCTTTTCACTTGCCCTCTTCCCCTCTTCCCCTCCCCCTCCTCTCACCCGGGGTAATTGCTCCGTGAGCCCGTGGCCGTGCACCTGCCGAGCGACACAGCGGTTTCCCCTCACTTGCAGCCTCTCGTCGTCCGGGCTCCATGACACCAATCTCGGCGAGGGCGCAACACCATTTTGTGTAACCGGCCCTCGTGATGGAGATGGCATAATTGTCCTAATTAGGGGGGGGGATCGGGGCGGCCCTGACCCACACCGGCCATATGGTGGGAGGCTGATAATGAGTCAGTTAATGTCCTGTGTCCATCAGCGAGAAACACTCAGTGTGGACGTGGTGCCTAAGACATGAAGGGGGGTGTACTCTCTTTTCCTTCTTTTTTCCATTTCAGCCATCTCGCTTGCTCTTATATTTTGGCTGCAATCAAAAAAATGTTTTAAACCCACTAAATTCCCTCAGAATGTATTTGATTAATCACTTACAGTGGTCAGACATGTCAGCACATTAGAGGGAGTTACATCATAAACCAAGTTTAATTTTATGAATCAGCCTTGTCTCTCAGCTCCCATCATGCAGCTGTGTCACCATTTCATGTTGTGACTTTGTTCCGTTTATGAATACGAGACATATCGCCAGTTCAAATGAAACTAATACAAATCTAATGGCCAGTAATGAGATGCTGTTTCGCCATTTGGACGTGGGCTGTGTGTGTCTGTATGTGTGTGTGTGTGTGTGTGTGTGTGTGTGTGTTCTCAATGCTGTGTATGATTTGATGCTAATAAAACCATACTTTCTGCTCCAGGGAGCAAGCACTGACCAGGATTCAGATTAGGCCTTAATGGCTTCCAGGCCTGAGGCTAAATTGAAATGTAAAACCCCAAACCAAACATCATTTGGTCCTTATGTTTCTTGATGTGGCCCAGCGAGTGGGAATTGGAGACATGTTTAACTGTAATTTGCTTCGTTTGTGCAAGCATTGCATTGAGGAGGCTGTGCTACGTGAACAAAGATGCACGTGGGGTTTGCATTGTGATGCTCCGGCCGCTCACTTCTGTTAATCTGCGTCCACTCGGCAGCCTCCTCCCAATAAATTCTACAGCACTGTGTATATAAGACAAAAGACATTAAGCAGGACTTAGAGAAAATACTACTATGGAACTCTAAATCTAAAAGAGATATGCTTGACTCTTTTGTGTTTTATTGGTATTGGTAGCATTATGAGAACAATCTATAGAAATGTTGGAGTCAATTCAGCTTAAAGGCCTGTCATAAACAACCAGTATGGATCTATTCTGCAATAAAATCATAATGAATCACATCCATCATATCAGAGGTAGACAATTCAGACTGGACTATATACCAGACCAATGTTGTTGGCCCGACAGATCGGCTAATCACTACACTGGTCAACAGTTCTCAGTTGAATCTGGTGAGGGCCACCGAGTCATCCTTCAGCCCACAGTCACCATGCAGCCCCTTGATATGCTGCTATAGGCTTATAGGCTAGGATACACTGAGCACCTCTCTCCTCTTCTCTCTCTCCTTGTGGATGAATTTACATCTCTCCATTGCACCTTATTAACTCTGCTTCCTCCCCGGAGTCCTTGAGCTTTCTCGCCTCACAGGGTTCCATTGGTCGTGGCTGTGTCTGGAGCCGGTCCTGGCTCCTGGGCCCTGCTTCCTGGCTCCTGCCCCTTGGCCCTGGCCTCATGCTGTTCATCTGGTCACATGACATCTATTCATCTGTCCATCCGGGGAGAGGGATCCTCCTCTGTTGCTCTCCTGAAGGTGTCTTCCCTTTTTTCCCTGTGAAAGGGTTTTTTCAGGTATTTGGGAGTTTTTCCTGATCCGATGTGAGGTCAAAGGTCAGGGATGTCGTATGTGTACAGATTGTAAAGCCCTGTAAAGAGTATCGGTGTCAGTTCTTTGCAGTTGCTTTCCTCAGTAGCGTAAACTTGAAGTAACTGTGGGAAACAAAACGCAGTGTGTTCTGTGTTGTTGCAATTGTCTTATGCAATAGCAGCGTAAACTTCCATAGAACTTCAACATCTCTATGCTTACATTATAATTGGTGAGCCTGATTGCATGCCCACATTAGCTTTCAGCTCAAAACACTGCTGTGCTTACCTTCTTTTTTTTAGCATGAAAGAAAAATCCTCAAAGATCCTTTAACTTGTTATTTAAAGGAAAAATGATTTAGGTTGATCTATGGACAACATTTTAATTTAATATTCAGAACTATATTTTAAAGAACGTTTTTTCACCAGAAAGACAACATGTTTGTGTTTTGGTTAGCTTAGAATGAGCCCTTCATCTGTACACATGTTAAACTGCCATACTGTGTGACTACAGTAGCCTAGAACGGACAAACCAACCACTGGCTCTACTGTACATTACCTCAAGGCCATGTAGTTCTCATTATTCAGTTGATTGCAATCTACAACCTCGCCACTAGATGCCACTAAATCGTACACACACGTCCTTTAAAATAGAAGATCCACATTTTACAAAATGAACAAGTCTCAAAGTTGAAAAAGAAAACACAACTCTTCTGGAATGTCCACAGCAGCATTGAGACCTTTTCCTTTCACAGCCTCTGTGTGTGTGTGTTGCTGAAACTCTCCCAACAGTAGCCACAGCCTCCAACCGTTAAACACAGAATATCAATTACCTTCTTCGGACAATGATCAATACAAAAGCACTGGAAGCTCCACTGTGAAAACGTTTCTCATCAATGCACATCTCCCAGCACACACGGACAAAAAGGAGAAAGTTGTTGAAAATCAATTGTCTTATTGGGTGAGCGGAGGGTAAGAGCACTGGCCTCGCTGCCTTTGTTGCGTGTCATATAAAAGCAGCATGCCCGGTACAAAATGTTCAAGTACTTTACACATTCACAACTTGATGCATTCACTCGGATGACCTTGGCAACACCGAGTCTAGCGTTAATCAGGGAAATAGAGAGCCAGAGAGAAAGAAAGGAGGTAAATAATACGCACAGAACTCAACCCTGTCTTGTGTATATTGCATGAGGTTTAAAACTATGGATTGACCATGCCCTCCTTCACTCTTCACTCTTTAATGCAGCTTTCTCTGGCGGTTCATGGACGGGGGTCCGTTTCTTCAACAAAGCAGCCACATGTTCCCTCTGTGTGCTCCCAGTACAGTGGACAAAAGTAATGAGCCGGAAAAGGAAATTCCAGTGTTCTAAGACTTCGTGTGGTAATACTTAACGATTTAGGTCTTTTTTTTATTTAAAAAGTGAATCAAAACTTTTTTGCCGTAAAAGGTTGGTGGAAAATGTTCAATGTTAATTGCAAAGTTATTAGAATACATATTAATATGTTTTGCACTAAGGAGTTACTTTGATTCAGTTTTGCCAGATTTAATAGACGGATCATAAGTATGATGATGTGTATCTTCTGCTGAACAGACACCCTCAATATCCTGTTCATAGACGGAACTCCTGACGCGGTGGTATTTCTTTATTTTGAAGAATCATATCTGTTGTTTGAACATGAAACTTCATATGTTTGGAGGTCTCTTCAAGCCACTTATTAACATGAGCCCTTATTGGTCTCGGGGGATTTTAAGAGCCCATAAATCAAGCCGTAAACAACACACAGCAAGGCTAATTTTGTGTGAAAGTGATTTTCACCACGCGTCATAGCTTGCGTTCTAATTGTTCCCGAGGGGGTATTAGAGGACATGATTCAGATTGTTATCAGCACAAAGCAGGTTAGGTCAAAGAAAAGGTGAAGCCATTTAAGACCTCAACCAGCAAGCAACCTGGTTAACTCGAGAACCGAGACCTGTAATATACGGGAGAGTTTTCCTCATATTATCCAGGTTGAAAGTAACAGACATGTCAATTATGCCATAAGTCTTCTGAACGCTAGGGCCTTCGGGCCCCTTGGTCGCTCAGCACTTAAATCAGGAGTGTGCATTACTGGTGCTCCTCAGATCAAGCAGCACCAGTAATGCAAAAGTTATCGTCAACTCCCCGCAAAAAAATAACAGCTGAGCGGTGTCTGTGCTCTCGTCACACGCCATCGAAGGCAAAAGCTTTATCTGACACCCGATGCTTTACGTTAGCTGGCAAGTCTTCCACCCAACGCACAACTGTGTTAGTGGGCGTGCTCCGGCGACTTTAGTGAGGCGCTGTTTTACCATCTGAGAAAGGTTTCCCGCGTCGCGCTATGAGCTGAGCGACCTCGTAGCTGAGCGACCTCGTAGCTGAGCGACCTCGTAGCTGGCTAGTGTGGCTGTTTCCTGTGTTCCTGTATTCCTTCTCCCACCGCGTCTGAAATGTTCTACACCCACTTGCTATCTTTCGTTTCTTGGCTTCTTTCATATTTGGTCAAACTTTTTCTTTGATTACTTTTGTTTTGCGGAGAATCTGCCTCGTTGAAGACAGTAGCTCCATCTACTGGTGACCCTAAAAACTACAATACACTCAAGTGCAAGTTTCATGTGTGGTCCATATTCCAATATATTTTTAGAATTTGCTGCGAGCCAATAAAAAATGTGCCGTACTTTGGACACCCCTGGCTTAAAGCATGAGCTGACCTCTATGGCCCCCACAGCGTTTGCAATGTGAGGACTCCTTGGTGCTTCAATCGTGAGCTGACCACTAGAACTACCGGGGCCTCAGGGTGCTTCAAGTTGACCACTGGTGCCCCCAGGTCACTGTGTGTGTACACTAGGTGTAACATCTGGAGCCATGGTTGCATTTCCTCTCAGCCAAACTGTGGCGTCTTTAGTTCAGCTCGAGCCAAGATGGTGGAAAGACTGTCTTTGATCAGAATAAGAATCCTGTTTCAAATTGGAGAGAAATGTACGGTTGAAAGGGTCTTTTAAAAAGCCCAATAAAAGCATGAGCTCTGATAGTGGCCAGTGACTGGGGGAGTAGGGACATTCATCACCATTTGCATGGAGGCTCCATAGGCATACTGAGGTACACTCTGGATGACAGCGTGCATGTGAATAACCGATAATGATCTACAGTGTTAAAGGCCCATGAAATGTCACTGGTACTCCAACACCGAGGGTGGGGGAGCATTGGCGCTCCAA
Source organism: Cyclopterus lumpus (assembly GCF_009769545.1). Classification (NCBI taxonomy): domain Eukaryota; kingdom Metazoa; phylum Chordata; class Actinopteri; order Perciformes; family Cyclopteridae; genus Cyclopterus; species Cyclopterus lumpus. The sequence continues at coordinate 24,926,741 of NC_046980.1, forward strand.
CTGTAAACACATCACAGACATTCAATTACCGTTCAGATATTTTCCATGTAGATAGTTTGAGACTTTTTTACGAGAAAACAATTCTTCACTTTATTATAAAAATATCCAAAGACAATGAGTCCTCGTGTTGGATAGTCGTGATCTCAATATTGTCACAATCTGGCTCAAAGGCTGCAACATGGATGGGCGACCAGACGAATTAAAAGCGATAAATATGAACTAATATAATACTAATAATAATTAATATAACATTTATTTAAAGAATAACAAAACTAACTTAATATACAAAACAAATAAGCTGCAGTGTCGACCACAGGAGCGCAACCAGCCAGGCAAGGGAGCGACCACCTCCACGTTCAGCTGCTCATCAGCTACAAAGACAAACACAGCAAACCAGACCCCCGTGGAAGGGACAGTCATATTAAAAAGAGACAGCAGCCAGATGAGAGGCTGACGATGTCATTGTTGTGCTTATTGAATAGAGGAGAACATCTGATCTACATGAACAATGACACAGGTAAATCATAAGGGAGCATGAGTGAGAAGTGATAGTGTATATTATATTATTACACTTGACGGGACGAGGAGTGGTTGACTTTAACAAAAGGATGTTGCTGCGACAGCCTTCCAGTAGTTGTTTGACCGTAGCGTATGGTGGCTAATGTTAGCTTTGTATGCTAAATATGCTAAATATATGAGTGCTGTACGAGTTGTATGAATGTATGAAAGAGTTTGAAAAGGCACGGAGGAAATCTGTATATGGATAAGGATTAAAATGGTGCACATATAGAACGTGAAAGACTTTTCTACAGTGTTTGTGCGACCACCTGGAGCATCATCACACCTCGCAAACAGCCTGCAGGCCATTCAAACTAACAACTCACCTGTCTCCTCCCTCCTCACACGAGCAACACAAACCTGTCCATAATAAATAAATAAAAATAAACGACAACAAAAGAACATCACTGCCAAAGACAAATTCATTGATTTATTCTATCTGCTAACTGAGTTTGTAGTTGAAACAAACAGCACTTCACTTCTCTTTTGTTTCATCCCAAGTCCCGCCCCTAAATAACTCTGACCCCAATAAACAATATACTTATGAAAATACAACAGCATCTCTGATGTTGATCCCAAAGTGCGTGTGTGCAAGTGTGTGCGTGTGTGTGTCTGAGTGTGTGTGTGTGTGTGTGTGCGGGTGTGTGTGTGTCTGTAGACTAGGGGGATGCAGACCCAGCCCTACTGTCCTCTCACCTGGGGCTCCTAACTAGCTCGGCGTGTGCGGTCACATGACTCACGAGTGCCGTAGGGCAATTACACAACTATCATTTGCTGCAGACCGCCTTCGTCTTTGATGATGTTCCTCCAACAACAACAATGCCTTCCTTCTCTTCATCCCCCACTCGTACTCGCAGTGTTAATTACCAAAGCGATTACCATCTGCTTCCCAAGCGGTGGGCTAGAATCCTGATGTGGGTCGCAGGCAGTTCTGAGATGAACTGGGCTTCACTCATAGTGATATTTGGTTTTGACTATTAAAAAAAGTAAAGAAGAAAGCAGAAAAATGAGCAGAAAAGATGAAGTTGACATAAAATATGAGAAGATTACTCTGGACTGTGGTCAGATGTCCTTAAACAAAGCTTTACGGTTTTAGTCATTACAAGTTACCTTTTGTCCACATTATTGCACCTTTAACGATTGGATCTTGGTTAAAAAACATGATACATTTTATTCTAAATTCTAATCAATTTGTCATGACTATAGAGTTCAATGTAAACTCTGGACAATGTTGTATCAAGGGCCGGGATGACCTTCAAGGCCAGGGAGCCTAAGGTCTATGTGGGTTAGGAAGTAAAATCACCAGCAAGGTAAGCCTTCCAGAGGAGGGAGACACACTGAGGAGTGGCTGAAAGGAACCAACGATACTGGCCTCCCAGGGAAGGTCAAGACCTGGACCAACACAGTCTACAGCTGGAAACCAGGAGCACACGGTCAGTGGTTTGGCCACCACACAGTCAGTGGTTTGGCCACCACAGAGTCAGTGGTTTGGTCACCACACAGTCAGTGATTTGGTCACCACACAGTCAGTGGTTTGGCCACCACACAGTCAGTGGTTTGGTCACCACACAGTCAGTGGTTTGGTCACCACACGGGAAGTGGTTTGGCCACCACACAGTCAGTGGTTTGGTCACCACACAGTCAGTGGTTTGGCCACCACACGGGAAGTGGTTTGGCCACCACACAGTCAGTGATTTGGTCACCACACAGTCAGTGGTTTGGCCACCACACGGGAAGTGGTTTGGCCACCACACAGTCAGTGGTTTGGCCACCACACAGTCAGTGGTTTGGCCACCACACAGTCACTGGTTTGGCCACCACACAGTCAGTGGTTTGGCCACCACACAGTCACTGGTTTGGTCACCACACAGTCAGTGGTTTGGTCACCACACAGTCACTGGTTTGGTCACCACACAGTCAGTGGTTTGGCCACCACACAGTCACTGGTTTGGTCACCACACAGTCAGTGGTTTGGCCACCACACAGTCAGTGGTTTGGCCACCACACAGTCAGTGGTTTGGTCATCACACAGTCAGTGGTTTGGCCACCACACTGTCAGTGGTTTGGCCACCACACTGTCAGTGGTTTGGCCACCACACTGTCAGTGGTTTTGGCCACCACACAGTCAGTGGTTTGGCCACCACACAGTCAGTGGTTTGGCCACCACACTGTCAGTGGTTTGGCCACCACACAGTCAGTGGTTTGGCCACCACACTGTCAGTGGTTTGGCCACCACACAGTCAGTGGTTTGGCCACCACACAGTCAGTGGTTTGGCCACCACAGTCAGTGGTTTGGCCACCACACAGTCAGTGGTTTGGTCATCACACAGTCAGTGGTTTGGCCACCACACAGTCAGTGGTTTGGCCACCACAGTCAGTGGTTTGGCCACCACACAGTCAGTGGTTTGGTCACCACACAGTCAGTGGTTTGGCCACCACACAGTCAGTGGTTTGGTCACCACACAGTCAGTGGTTTGGCCACCACACAGTCAGTGGTTTGGTCATCACACAGTCAGTGGTTTGGCCACCACACTGTCAGTGGTTTTGGCCACCACACAGTCAGTGGTTTGGTCATCACACAGTCAGTGGTTTGGCCACCACACTGTCAGTGGTTTGGCCACCACAGTCAGTGGTTTGGCCACCACACTGTCAGTGGTTTGGCCACCACACAGTCAGTGGTTTGGCCACCACACAGTCAGTGGTTTGGTCATCACACAGTCAGTGGTTTGGCCACCACACTGTCAGTGGTTTGGCCACCACACAGTCACTGGTTTGGTCACCACACAGTCAGTGGTTTGGCCACCACACAGTCAGTGGTTTGGCCACCACAGTCACTGGTTTGGCCACCACAGTCAGTGGTTTGGCCACCACAGTCAGTGGTTTGGCCACCACAGTCACTGGTTTGGCCACCACAGTCACTGGTTTGGCCACCACAGTCAGTGGTTTGGCCACCACAGTCACTGGTTTGGCCACCATTGCACAGCATTGCACTGGATGAAGAACACTGCCTGAGGACGTCTGCTGCCAGACTCTGGCAATAAGTAACCGGAGTGAGCACCAAATGGTGTAGGCAATATTTGTAAGTGCCATTCTCACTCTCTGACTCTGGTTTCAGTCCCTACAAACTAAAGATGTAAAACAAGATGGAGCAAGACAGTACATTGTAAAATGTACAATCTTAAAACAACAAGCCAAACGGTAAAGTCTTAGTTCCACAGCTTCGGGGCCTCGTCACCTCTAGCGGCCAGTCGTGATTTTGGAACTTTTATAGGGCTCAAGGGAATCAGCAGATTGCAGATAAGGAGCCTATAAGGCTTTGAGAACAAGCGGTAACATCTTCAAACCATTTCTAAAACTCACAGGTAACCAGTGAGGGCAGCAAGAATTGGTGTGATGTTGCCAGCGTTCTGTATCAATTGCAGTCTTTGAGTGTTTTGCCTAGAAGGTAGTGCACAGTGGCTATTTAGACCCTTTTCAAGGAAAATAGCAGCTTCACTAGATTATTTGTAGGAACCTGAATTTATGACACATTGCCTCATGGAGTTTGAAAGAAATACCATTACGTAAAGGTCAGGATATTTATGGACTTTTACAGGAAAATGTAATTAGTGATGTTAGGATAAATAAAAAGGTGATCACTATGAGGCCGACAGACCATAGTTACGAACATGAAACTGATAACATTTTCATAAAATGGCAGTTTCAGTCATAAAAAAAGAGGTTGTAATCCTTCCAATAAAATGCTGGGTAAACAGAGTTCTGCTTGGTTTACCTTCCATTATGAAACACACACACACACACACATCCAACACATAGACACACACATCCAACACATCACTTTGTCACCTCGATGCCAGGAACAGATACGTTTTTTTCTTCTTTTCTCAGGCTGAGCACACTGGGAATGCATTATTCAAATAGATCTTTGTTACTCCTCCAAGATGATTGTGGCACAATCAGCCATGAAATAAGTTTGCTGTTTTTAAAAGTGTTATTCTCCCTCCAGGTCTCTCAGGTGTAGCTTTGTATTCAGGTCGGCTTGCCAGCGCCAAAAATCAATCTCAATCAAAGGTGGCGAGGAGTTTATCATAAATTATCATGAAAAGGGTTCCCACTCAGTAGATGCTTAATTACAATCTCATTTGAATAAGTTTGCATATTAATGAGTTTGGAATGAAAATGGTTTGTGGGGTTTGTGATGGGGGGCCACGGGGTAACCCACGGCGATAATGACGGCCCTTTAAAATGTATGCAATATTATTGCTGGTGGAGAGCCGCACGCCTGGACCCCCCGTCCACACACACATGCACATCATGCAGGCATGTGCTCAAACACACTCAGCAAAGACACACACACGCACACAAACACATGCACACACACACGTATGCACACATGCACACGCACGAACACACACAAACACATGCCCGCACGCACACGCACACAAAAACACATGCACGCACACAAACACATGCACACACACACGTATGCAAACATGCACATGCACACGCACGAACACACACAAATACATTCACGCACACATAAACACACGCACAAAAACACATGCACACACACAAACACACACACAAACACACACACATGTACATGCACTCACACACGCAGGCTAGTGCGAGCACACAAACACACACAAACACATTCACACACGCGCACACACAAACACAAACACATGCACACACGCACAAACAAACAAACACATTTCCACACACGCACACATTTCCACACACGCACACAAACACATGCACACACACAAACGCACGCACACATGCACACACACAAATGCACACACACGCACACACACACAAAAACAAACACAAGCACACAAAAACACACTCACACAAACACACACGCACGCACACACACACGCACGCACGCACACACGAAAACAAACACACACACACAAAAACAAACACACTCACACAAACACACACGCACACACTCACACAAACACACTCACACAAACACACACACACGCAGGCCAAACGCAGGCGAGTGCGAGCACACTTGGGGGCGTTATGATATTATTAATGTGGAGAGTCTCTGACATTAATAAACTATAACCAAATCAAAGACTTCATTAGTCTCAACGGGGCTCAGGGTGAATCAGCGCTGTGTGATATTTGCCGTGCATAACTTTACGGTCTTTCTTTTCCACACACGTTGAAGTCTGTTGTGAAGTTGAGCAACAGATTTGGGTTTTATTGTCAGAATGGTGAGTGAACGTGATGCTGAGATCCAGTGAGAGCAAATAAAAGGTTATTTTATAACACCAATGTTTCTGGCTTTATTATAAAATGCTGTCAAATCATTCTAAACATTCTAAGACTTGTTTCAGATTTCAGCAGCGGTGTTGCTAATAGCATTTATGAAATATACACTTGAGGCTTGTTTTAACATGCTCCTGATTTCATTGTTCATCATATTTTATTGTACAATTTCATTTTTCTTAAATTATGTCATACATACTGTATTTATATTATGTATTTTATATATATATATATTTATATTCATAAATATATATATATATACACACGCAAATATACATATATATATATATATATATATGTATATATATATATAGTATAGTATATGCTTCAGTAGGATGTCCAAAGGTGTAATGTTCAGCTAAACCTTTACATTAGCTTTAATAAGCTTTACATTAATAAGCATGCAGGTACAGGTGACCTCATTGAATATGAATCAGGCTGAGCTGGATGTTGTGATGCGTCTGAATCCTGCAGGAGGACAAACTGCTTCACAAGACGAGGGGAATCCTCCGAAGACACCGTGTGTCACCATGTATTTCTGAATATTGACTCCTTTCAAACCCAAATATAGAGACTTAGAGAGTTTATCCCCGCTGCTAATCTTTGATGACCCATTTATCTGCTACTCTGTGGGGAAATAAGCCAACACAATGGGAAGGGAGCTGAGTTTCAGAGCACCCATCAGCAGGGAAAACAATTCATAAATCCAGGATTCAATGTCAGAATGGATCAAAACGTGAGTTGTTGATTCACCTCAGGACACACAAAGGACACATAATATATATCCCAATTGTTTTGGAGACGAAGCATCTGGTTCTTGGGCATTCGGCTTGTGTGTGGTAGTTCCATAGAAACAGGATCCATGGTCCTCCTCCCTTCTCTTCATACGGGTACCATCACACCTGGAACTCTAAAAGGTCTCTGAAGACAGTGTGTAGTAACACAGAGTGTAGTAACACAGAGTGTAGTAACACAGTGTGTAGTAACACAGTGTGTAGTAACACAGTGTGTAGTAACACAGAGTGTAGTAACACAGTGTGTAGTAACACAGTGTGTAGTAACACAGTGTCTAGTAACACAGAGTGTAGTAACACAGAGTGTAGTAACACAGTGTGTAGTAACACAGAGTGTAGTAACACAGTGTGTAGTAACACAGAGTGTAGTAACACAGTGTGTAGTAACACAGTGTCTAGTAACACAGAGTGTAGTAACACAGAGTGTAGTAACACAGTGTGTAGTAACACAGAGTGTAGTAACACAGTGTGTAGTAACACAGTGTGTAGTAACACAGAGTGTAGTAACACAGTGTGTAGTAACACAGAGTGTAGTAACACAGAGTGTAGTAACACAGTGTGTAGTAACACAGAGTGTAGTAACACAGTGTGTAGTAACACAGTGTGTAGTAACACAGAGTGTAGTAACACAGTGTGTAGTAACACAGAGTGTAGTAACACAGTGTGTAGTAACACAGAGTGTAGTAACACAGTGTGTAGTAACACAGTGTGTAGTAACACAGTGTGTAATAACACAGTGTGTAATAACACAGTGTGTAGTAACACAGAGTGTAGTAACACAGTGTGTAGTAACACAGTGTGTAGTAACACAGAGTGAAGTAACACAGAGTGTAGTAACACAGAGTGAAGTAACACAGAGTGTAGTAACACAGAGTGTAGTAACACAGTGTGTAGTAACACAGTGTGTAGTAACACAGAGTGTAGTAACAGTGTGTAGTAACACAGAGTGTAGTAACACAGAGTGTAGTAACACAGTGTGTATTAACACAGTGTGTAGTAAGACAGAGTGTAGTAAGACAGTGTGTAGTAACACAGTGTGTAGTAACACTGTGTGTAGTAACACTATGTGTAGTAAGACAGTGTGTAGTGAGACAGTGTGTAGTAACACAGAGTGTAGTAACACAGAGTGTAGTAACACAGAGTGTAGTAACACAGTGTGTAGTAACACAGTGTGTAGTAACACAGTGTGTAGTAACAGTGTGTAGTAACACAGAGTGTAGTAACACAGAGTGTAGTAACACAGAGTGTAGTAACACAGAGTGTAGTAACACAGTGTGTAATAACACAGTGTGTAGTAACACAGAGTGTAGTAACACAGTGTGTAGTAACACAGTGTGTAGTAACAGTGTGTAGTAAGACAGTGTGTAGTAACACAGAGTGTAGTAACACAGTGTGTAGTAACACAGAGTGTAGTAACACAGTGTGTAGTAACACAGTGTGTAGTAAGACAGTGTGTAGTAACACATAGTGTAGTAACACAGTGTGTAGTAACACTGTGTGTAGTAACACTGTGTGTAGTGAGACAGTGTGTAGTAACACAGTGTGTAGTAAGACAGTGTGTAGTAACACAGAGTGTAGTAACACAGTGTGTAGTAACATAGTGTGTAGTAACACAGTGTGTAGTAAGACAGTGTGTAGTAACACAGAGTGTAGTAACACAGTGTGTAGTAACACAGAGTGTAGTAACACAGTGTGTAGTAACAGTGTGTAGTAAGACAGTGTGTAGTAATACAATGTGTAGTAACACAGTGTGTAGTAACACAGATTGTAGTAACACAGAGTGTAGTAACACAGTGTGTAGTAACACAGTGTGTAGTAACAGTGTGTAGTAACACAGTGTGTAGTAACATAGTGTGTAGTAACACAGTGTGTAGTAAGACAGTGTGTAGTAACACATAGTGTAGTAACACAGTGTGTAGTAACACTGTGTGTAGTAACACTGTGTGTAGTGAGACAGTGTGTAGTAACACAGTGTGTAGTAACAGTGTGTAGTAAGACAGTGTGTAGTAAGACAGTGTGTAGTAACACAGTGTAGTAACACAGTGTGTAGTAAGACAGAGTGTAGTAACACAGTGTGTAGTAACACAGTGTAGTAACACAGTGTGTAGTAAGACAGAGTGTAGTAACACAGTGTGTAGTAACACAGAGTGTAGTAACACAGAGTGTAGTAACACAGTGTGTAGTAACACAGTGTGTAGTAACACTGTGTGTAGTAACACTGTGTGTAGTAACACTCTGTGTAGTAACACTGTGTAGTGAGACAGTGTGTAGTGAGACAGTGTGTAGTAACACAGTGTGTAGTAACACAGTGTGTAGTAAGACACCGGAACAGCTCCTAACTGGTTTGTTCCCAATGCGTTTTAAATGATCCGTCATTCTGAAGTCAGTCTTTATTTGGATGTTCCATCCTTCACAGGCGGGTTCCAGAGTGTCTACGTTCCTTCCTTCACAGGCGGGTTCCAGAATGTCTACGTTCCTTCCTTCACAGGCGGGTTCTAAAATGTCTACGTTCCTTCCTTCACAGCCGGGTTCTAGAGTGTCTACGTTCCTTCCTTCACAGGCGGGTTCCAGAATGTCTACGTTCCTTCCTTCACAGGCGGGTTCTAAAATGTCTACGTTCCTTCCTTCACAGGCGGGTTCCAGAGTGTCTCAGTTCCTTCCTTCACAGGCGGGTTCTAGAGTGTCTACGTTCCTTCCTTCATAGGCGGGTTCCAGAGTGTCTACGTTCCTTCCTTCACAGGCGGGTTCTGGAGTGTCTATGTTCCTTCCTTCACTGGCGGGTTCTAGAGTGTCTACGTTCCTTCCTTCACAGGCGGGTTCCAGAGTGTCTACGTTCCTTCCTTCACAGGCGGGTTCCAGAGTGTCTACGTTCCTTCCTTCACAGGCCGGTTCTAGAGTGTCTACATTCCTTCCTTCACAGGCGGGTTCTAAAGTGTCTACGTTCCTTCCTTAAAAGGCGGGTTCCAGAGTGTCTACGTTCCTTCCTTCACAGGCGGGTTCCAGAGTGTCTACGTTCCTACCATCACAGGCTGGTTCCAGAGTGTCTACGTTCCATCCTTCACAGGCGGGTTCCAGAGTGTCTCAGTTCCTTCCTTCACAGGCGGGTTCTAGAGTGTCTACGTTCCTTCCTTCACAGGCGGGTTCTAGAGTGTCTACGTTCCTTCCTTCACAGGCAGGTTCCAGAGTGTCTACGTTCCTTCCTTCACAGGCGGGTTCTAGAGTGTCTACGTTCCTTCCTTCACAGGCGGGTTCCAGAGTGTCTACGTTCCTTCCTTCACAGGCGGGTTCCAGAGTGTCTACGTTCCTTCCTTCACAGGCGGGTCCTAGAGTGTCTACGTTCCTTCCTTCACAGGCGAGTTCTAGAGTGTCTACGTTCCTTCCTTCACAGGCGGGTTCCAAAGTGTCTCAGTTCCTTCCTTCACAGGCGGGTTCTAGAGTGTCTACGTTCCTTCCTTCACAGGCGGGTTCTAGAGTGTCTACGTTCCTTCCTTCACAGGCAGGTTCCAGAGTGTCTACGTTCCTTCCTTCACAGGCGGGTTCTAGAGTGTCTACGTTCCTTCCTTCACAGGCGGGTTCCAGAGTGTCTCAGTTCCTTCCTTCACAGGCGGGTTCTAGAGTGTCTACGTTCCTTCCTTCACAGGCGGGTTCTAGAGTGTCTACGTTCCTTCCTTCACAGGCAGGTTCCAGAGTGTCTACGTTCCTTCCTTCACAGGCGGGTTCTAGAGTGTCTACGTTCCTTCCTTCACAGGCGGGTTCCAGAGTGTCTACGTTCCTTCCTTCACAGGCGGGTTCCAGAGTGTCTACGTTCCTTCCTTCACAGGCGGGTCCTAGAGTGTCTACGTTCCTTCCTTCACAGGCGAGTTCTAGAGTGTCTACGTTCCTTCCTTCACAGGCGGGTTCCAAAGTGTCTACGTTCCTTCCTTAAAAGGCGGGTTCCAGAGTGTCTACGTTCCTTCCTTCAGAGGCGGGTTCCAGAGTGTCTACGTTCCTTCCTTCACAGGCGGGTTCCAGAGTGTCTACGTTCCTTCCTTCACAGGCGGGTTCTAAAGTGTCTACGTTCCTTCCTTCACAGGCGGGATCTAAAGTGTCTACGTTCCTTCCTTCACAGGCTGGTTCCAGAGTGTCTACGTTCCTTCCTTCACAGGCGGGTTCCAGAGTGTCTACGTTCCTTCCTTCACAGGCGGGTTCTAAAGTGTCTACGTTCCTTCCTTCACAGGCGGGTTCTAGAGTGTCTACGTTCCTTCCTTCACAGGCTGGTTCTAAAATGTCTACGTTCCTTCCTTCACAGGCGGGTTCCAGAGTGTCTACGTTCCTTCCTTCACAGGCGGGTTCCAGAGTGTCTACGTTCCTTCCTTCACTGGCGGGTTCTACAGTGTCTACGTTCCTTCCTTCACAGGCATGTTCTAAAGTGTCTACGTTCCTACCTTCACAGGCTGGTTCCAGAGTGTCTACGTTCCATCCTTCACAGGCGGGTTCCAGAATGTCTACGTTCCTTCCTTCACAGGCGGGTTCTAAAATGTCTACATTCCTTCCTTCACAGGCAGGTTCCAGAGTGTCTACGTTCCTTCCTTCACTGGCGGGTTCTAGAGTGTCTACATTCCTTTCTTCACAGGCGGGTTCCAGAGTGTCTACGTTCCTTTCTTCACAGGCGGGTTCTAGAGTGTCTACGTTCCTTCCTTTACAAGCGGGTTCCAGAGTGTCTACGTTCCTTCCTTCACAGGCGGGTTCCAGAGTGTCAACGTTCCTTCCTTCACAGGTGGGTTCCAGAGTGTCTACGTTCCTTCCTTCACAGGCGGGTTCTAAAGTGTCTACCTTCCTTCCTTCACAGGGGGGTTCTAAAGTGTCTACGTTCCATCCTTCACAGGCGGGTTCTAGAGTGTCTATGTTCCTTCCTTCACAGGCCGTTTCCAAAGTGTCTACGTTCCTTCCTTCACAGGGGTGTTCTAAAGTGTCTACGTTCCATCCTTCACAGGCGGGTTATCAGAGTGTCTATGTTCCTTCCTTCACAGGCCGGTTCCAGAGTGTCTACGTTCCTTCCTTCACAGGCGGGTTCTAGAGTGTCTACGTTCCGTCCTTCACAGGCGGGTTCCAGATTGTCTCAGTTCCTTCCTTCACAGGCGGGTTCCAGAGTGTCTCAGTTCCTTCCTTCACAGGCGGGTTCTAGAGTGTCTACGTTCCTTCCTTCGCAGGCGTGTTCCAGAGTGTCTACGTTTCTTCCTTCACAGGCGGGTTCCAGAGTGTCTACGTTCCTTCCTTCACAGGCGGGTTCTAAAGTGTCTACGTTCTTCCTTCACAGGCGGGTTCCAGAGTGTCTACGTTCCTTCCTTCACAGGCGGGTTCTACAGTGTGTACGTACCTTCCTTCACTGGCGGGTTCTAAAGTGTCTACGTTCCTTCCTTCACAGGCGGGTTCCAGAGTGTCTACGTTACTTAATTCACTGGTGGGTTCTAAAGTGTCTACGTTCCTTCCTTCACAGGCTGGTTCTAAAGTGTCTACGTTCCTTCCTTCACTGGTGTGTTCTAAAGTGTCTACGTTCCTTCCTTCACAGGCTGGTTCTATAGTGTCTACGTTCCTTCCTTCACAGGCGGGTTCTAATAGTGTCTACGTTCCTTCCTTCACAGGCGGGTTCCAGAGTGTATACGTTCCTTCCTTCACAGGCCGGTTCCAGATTGTCTACGTTCCTTCCTTCACAGGCGGGTTCCAGAGTGTCTACGTTACTTCTTTCACAGGCGGGTTCTAGAGTGTCTACGTTCCTTCCTTCACTGGTGGGTTCTAAAGTGTCTACGTTCCTTCCTTCACAGGCGGGTTCTAAAGTGTCTAAGTTCCTTCCTTCACTGGTGGGTTCTAAAGTGTCTACGTTCCTTCCTTCAAAGGCGGGTTCAAATAGTGTCTACGTTCCTTCCTTCACAGGCGGGTTCCAGAGTGTATACGTTCCTTCCTTCACAGGCCGGTTCCAGAGTGTCTACGTTACTTCCTTCAAAGGCGGGTTCTAGAGTGTCTACGTTCCTTCCTTCACAGGCGGGTTCTAAAGTGTCTACGTTCCTTCCTTCAAAGGCGGGTTCTAGAGTGTCTACATTCCTTTCTTCACAGGCGGGTTCTAAAGTGTCTACCTTCATTCCTTCACAGGCTGGTTCTAGAGTGTCTACGTTTCATCCTTCACAGGCTGGTTCTAGAGTGTCTACGTTCCTTCCTTCACAGGCCGGTTCCAGAGTGTCTACGTTTCTTCCTTCACAGGCAGGTTCTAGAGTGTCTACGTTCCTTCCTTCACAGGCGGGTTCTAAAGTGTCTACCTTCATTCCTTCACAGGCTGGTTCTAGAGTGTCTACGTTTCATCCTTCACAGGCTGGTTCTAAAGTGTCTACGTTCCTTCCTTCACAGGCGGGTTCTAATAGTGTCTACGTTCCTTCCTTCACAGGCGGGTTCTAGAGTGTCTACGTTCCGTCCTTTACAGGCGGGTTCCAGATTGTCTCAGTTCCTTCCTTCACAGGCGGGTTCCAGAGTGTCTCAGTTCCTTCCTTCACAGGCGGGTTCTAGAGTGTCTACGTTCCTTCCTTCGCAGGCGTGTTCCAGAGTGTCTACGTTCCTTTCTTCACAGGCGGGTTCTAGAGTGTCTATATTGCTTCCTTTACAAGCGGGTTCCAGAGTGTCTACGTTTCTTCCTTCACAGGCGGGTTCCAGAGTGTCTACGTTCCTTCCTTCACAGGCGGGTTCTAAAGTGTCTACGTTCCTTCCTTCACAGGCGGGTTCCAGAGTGTCTACGTTCCTTCCTTCACAGGCGGGTTCTACAGTGTGTACGTTCCTTCCTTAACTGGCGGGTTCAAGAGTGTCTACGTTCCTTCTTTCACAGGCGTGTTCTAAAGTGTCTACGTTCCTACCTTCACAGGCTGGTTCCAGAGTGTCTACGTTACTTCATTCACAGGCGGGTTCTAGAGTGTCTACGTTCCTTCCTTCACTGGTGGGTTCTAAAGGGTCTACGTTCCTTCCTTCACAGGCTGGTTCTAAAGTGTCTACGTTCCTTCCTTCACTGGTGGGTTCTAAAGTGTCTACGTTCCTTCCTTCACAGGCTGGTTCTATAGTGTCTACATTCCTTCCTTCACAGGTGGGTTCTGATAGTGTCTACGTTCCTTCCTTCACAGGCGGGTTCCAGAGTGTATACGTTCCTTCCTTCACAGGCCGGTTCCAGAGTGTCTACGTTCCTTCCTTCACAGGCGGGTTCCAGAGTGTCTACGTTACTTCTTTCACAGGCGGGTTCTAGAGTGTCTACGTTCCTTCCTTCACTGGTGGGTTCTAAAGTGTCTACGTTCCTTCCTTCTCAGGCTGGTTCTAAAGTGTCTACGTTCCTTCCTTCACTGGTGGGTTGTAAAGTGTCTACGTTCCTTCCTTCACAGGCGGGTTCAAGAGTGTATAAATTCCTTCCTTCACAGGCCGGTTCCAGAGTGTCTACGTTTCTTCCTTCACAGGCAGGTTCTAGAGTGTCTACGTTCCTTCCTTCACAGGCGGGTTCTAAAGTGTCTACCTTCATTCCTTCACAGGCTGGTTCTAGAGTGTCTACGTTTCATCCTTCACAGGCTGGTTCTAAAGTGTCTACGTTCCTTCCTTCACAGGCGGGTTCTAATAGTGTCTACGTTCCTTCCTTCACAGGCGGGTTCCAGAGTGTATACGTTCCTTCCTTCACAGGCCGGTTCCAGAGTGTATACGTTCCTTCCTTCACAGGCCGGTTCTAGAGTGTCTGCGTTCCTTCCTTCACAGGCGGGTTCCAGAGTGTCTACGTTACTTCTTTCACAGGCGGGTTCTAGAGTGTCTACGTTCCTTCCTTCACTGGTGGGTTCTAAAGTGTCTACGTTCCTTCCTTCACAAGCTGGTTCTAAAATGTCTACGTTCCTTCCTTCACTGGTGGGTTCTAAAGTGTCTACGTTCCTTCCTTCACAGGCGGGTTCTAATAGTGTCTACGTTCCTTCCTTTACAGGCGGGTTCCAGAGTGTATACGTTCCTTCCTTCACAGGCCGGTTCCAGATTGTCTACGTTCCTTCCTTCACAGGCGGGTTCTAGAGTGTCTACGTTCCTTCCTTCACAGGCGGGTTCTAAAGTGTCCACGTTCATTCCTTCATAGGCTGGTTCTAAAGTGTCTACGTTCCTTCCTTCACAGGCGGGTTCTAAAGTGTCTACGTTCCTTCCTTCACAGGCGGGTTCTAAAGTGTCTACATTCCTTCCTTCACAGGCCGGTTCCAGAGTGTCTACGTTCCTTCCTTCACAGGCAGGTTCTAGAGTGTCTATGTTCCTTCCTTCACAGGCGGGTTCTAAAGTGTCCACGTTCATTCCTTCACAGGCTGGTTCTAGAGTGTCTACGTTCCTTCCTTCACAGGCGGGTTCTAGAGTGTCTACGTTCCTTCCTTCACAGGCGGGTTCTAAAGTGTCCACGTTCATTCCTTCACAGGCCGGTTCCAGAGTGTCTACGTTCCTTCCTTTACAGGCGGGTTCTAGAGTGTCTACGTTCCTTCCTTCACAGGCGGGTTCTAATAGTGTCTACGTTCCTTCCTTCACAGGCGGGTTCCAGAGTGTATACGTTCCTTCCTTCACAGGCCGGTTCCAGAGTGTATACGTTCCTTCCTTCACAGGCCGGTTCTAGAGTGTCTGCGTTCCTTCCTTCACAGGCGGGTTCCAGAGTGTCTACGTTACTTCTTTCACAGGCGGGTTCTAGAGTGTCTACGTTCCTTCCTTCACTGGTGGGTTCTAAAGTGTCTACGTTCCTTCCTTCACAAGCTGGTTCTAAAATGTCTACGTTCCTTCCTTCACTGGTGGGTTCTAAAGTGTCTACGTTCCTTCCTTCACAGGCGGGTTCTAATAGTGTCTACGTTCCTTCCTTTACAGGCGGGTTCCAGAGTGTATACGTTCCTTCCTTCACAGGCCGGTTCCAGAGTGTCTACGTTCCTTCCTTCACAGGCCGGTTCCAGATTGTCTACGTTCCTTCCTTCACAGGCGGGTTCTAAAGTGTCCACGTTCATTCCTTCATAGGCTGGTTCTAGAGTGTCTACGTTCCTTCCTTCACAGGCGGGTTCTAAAGTGTCTACGTTCCTTCCTTCACAGGCGGGTTCTAAAGTGTCTACATTCCTTCCTTCACAGGCCGGTTCCAGAGTGTCTACGTTCCTTCCTTCACAGGCAGGTTCTAGAGTGTCTATGTTCCTTCCTTCACAGGCGGGTTCTAAAGTGTCCACGTTCATTCCTTCACAGGCTGGTTCTAGAGTGTCTACGTTCCTTCCTTCACAGGCGGGTTCTAAAGTGTCCACGTTCATTCCTTCACAGGCCGGTTCCAGAGTGTCTACGTTCCTTCCTTCACAGGCGGGTTCTAGAGTGTCTACGTTCCTTCCTTCACAGGCGGGTTCTAAAGTGTCCACGTTCATTCCTTCACAGGCCGGTTCCAGAGTGTCTACGTTCCTTCATTTACAGGCGGGTTCTAGAGTGTCTACGTTCCTTCCTTCACAGGCGGGTTCTAAAGTGTCCACGTTCATTCCTTCACAGGCCGGTTCCAGAGTGTCTACGTTCCTTCCTTCACAGGCGGGTTCTAAAGTGTCTACGTTCCTTCCTTCACAGGCGGGTTCTAAAGTGTCCACGTTCATTCCTTCACAGGCTGGTTCTAGAGTGTCTACGTTCCTTCCTTCACAGGCGGGTTCTAAAGTGTCTACGTTCCTTCCTTCACAGGCGGGTTCCAGAGTGTATACGTTCCTTCCTTCACAGGCCGGTTCGAGAGTGTTTACGTTCCTTCCTTCACAGGCTGGTTCTAGAGTGTCTACGTTCCTTCCTTCACAGGCCGGTTCTAAAGTGTCAACGTTCCTTCTTTCACAGAGGGGTTCTAAAGTGTCTACGTTACTTCCTTCACAGGCGGGTTCCAGAGTGTCTACGTTCCTTCCTTCACAGGCGGGTTCCAGAGTGTCTACGTTCCTTCCTTCACAGGGGGGATCTAAAGTGTCTACGTTCCTTCCTTCACAGACGGGTTCTAAAGTGTCTACGTTCCTTCCTTCACAGACGGGTTCTAACGTGTCTACGTTCCTTCCTTCACAGGCGGGTTCCAGAGTGTCTACGTTCCTTCCTTCACAGGGGGGTTCTAAAGTGTCTACGTTCCTTCCTTCACAGGCTGGTTCTAGAGTGTCTACGTTCCTTCCTTCACTGGCGGGTTCTAAAGTGTCTACGTTCCTTCCTTCTTAGGGGGGTTCTAAAGTGTCTACGTTCCTTCCTTCACAGGGGGTGTTCTAAAGTGTCTACGTTCCTTCTTTCACAGGGGGGTTCTAAAGTGTCTACGTTCCTTCCTTCACAGGCCGGTTCTAGAGTGTCTACGTTGCTTCCTTCACAGGCGGGTTCTAAAGTGTCTACGTTCCTTCCTTCACAGGCCGGTTCTAGAGTGTCTACGTTCCTTCCTTCACAGGGGGGTTCTAAAGTGTCTACGTTCCTTCCTTCACAGGCGGTTCCAGAGTGTCTACGTTCCTTCCTTCACAGGCGGGTTCTAAAGTGTCTACGTTGCTTCCTTCACAGGCGGTTCCAGAGTGTCTACGTTCCTTCCTTCACAGGCGGGTTCTAAAGTGTCCACGTTCATTCCTTCATAGGCTGGTTCTAGAGTGTCTACGTTCCTTCCTTCACAGGCGGGTTCTAAAGTGTCTACGTTCCTTCCTTCACAGGCGGGTTCTAAAGTGTCTACATTCCTTCCTTCACAGGCCGGTTCCAGAGTGTCTACGTTCCTTCCTTCACAGGCAGGTTCTAGAGTGTCTATGTTCCTTCCTTCACAGGCGGGTTCTAAAGTGTCCACGTTCATTCCTTCACAGGCTGGTTCTAGAGTGTCTACGTTCCTTCCTTCACAGGCGGGTTCTAAAGTGTCTACATTCCTTCCTTCACAGGCCGGTTCCAGAGTGTCTACGTTCCTTCCTTCACAGGCGGGTTCTAGAGTGTCTACGTTCCTTCCTTCACAGGCGGGTTCTAAAGTGTCCACGTTCATTCCTTCACAGGCCGGTTCCAGAGTGTCTACGTTCCTTCCTTCACAGGCGGGTTCTAGAGTGTCTACGTTCCTTCCTTCACAGGCGGGTTCTAAAGTGTCCACGTTCATTCCTTCACAGGCCGGTTCCAGAGTGTCTACGTTCCTTCCTTAACAGGCGGGTTCTAGAGTGTCTACGTTCCTTCCTTCACAGGCGGGTTCTAAAGTGTCCACGTTCATTCCTTCACAGGCTGGTTCTAGAGTGTCTACGTTCCTTCCTTCACAGGAGGGTTCTAAAGTGTCTACGTTCCTTCCTTCACAGGCGGGTTCTAAAGTGTCCACGTTCATTCCTTCACAGGCTGGTTCTAGAGTGTCTACGTTCCTTCCTTCACAGGCGGGTTCTAAAGTGTCTACGTTCCTTCCTTCACAGGCGGGTTCCAGAGTGTATATGTTCCTTCCTTCACAGGCCGGTTCCAGAGTGTTTACGTTCCTTCCTTCACAGGCTGGTTCTAGAGTGTCTACGTTCCTTCCTTCACAGGCCGGTTCTAAAGTGTCAACGTTCCTTCTTTCACAGGGGGGTTCTAAAGTGTCTACGTTACTTCCTTCACAGGCGGGTTCCAGAGTGTCTACGTTCCTTCCTTCACAGGCGGGTTCCAGAGTGTCTACGTTCCTTCCTTCACAGGGGGGATCTAAAGTGTCTACGTTCCTTCCTTCACAGACGGGTTCTAAAGTGTCTACGTTCCTTCCTTCACAGACGGGTTCTAACGTGTCTACGTTCCTTCCTTCACAGGCGGGTTCCAGAGTGTCTACGTTCCTTCCTTCACAGGGGGGTTCTAAAGTGTCTACGTTCCTTCCTTCACAGGCTGGTTCTAGAGTGTCTACGTTCCTTCCTTCACTGGCGGGTTCTAAAGTGTCTACGTTCCTTCCTTCTTAGGGGGGTTCTAAAGTGTCTACGTTCCTTCCTTCACAGGGGGTGTTCTAAATTGTCTACGTTCCTTCTTTCACAGGGGGGTTCTAAAGTGTCTACGTTCCTTCCTTCACAGGCCGGTTCTAGAGTGTCTACGTTGCTTCCTTCACAGGCGGGTTCTAAAGTGTCTACGTTCCTTCCTTCACAGGCCGGTTCTAGAGTGTCTACGTTCCTTCCTTCACAGGGGGGTTCTAAAGTGTCTACGTTCCTTCCTTCACAGGCGGTTCCAGAGTGTCTACGTTCCTTCCTTCACAGGCGGGTTCTAAAGTGTCTACGTTGCTTCCTTCACAGGCGGTTCCAGAGTGTCTACGTTCCTTCCTTCACAGGGGGGTTCTAAAGTGTCTACGTTGCTTCCTTCACAGGGGGGTTCTAAAGTGTCTACATTCCTTCCTTCACAGACGGGTTCTAAAGTGTCTACGTTCCATCCTTCACAGGCGGGTTCCAGAGTGTCTACGTTCCTTCCTTCACAGGGGGGTTCTAAAGTGTCTACGTTCCTTCCTTCACAGGCGGTTCCAGAGTGTCTACGTTCCTTCCTTCACAGGCGGTTCCAGAGTGTCTACGTTCCTTCCTTCACAGGCGGTTCCAGAGTGTCTACGTTCCTTCCTTCACAGGGGGGTTCTAAAGTGTCTACGTTCCTTCCTTCACAGGCTGGTTCTAGAGTGTCTACGTTCCTTCCTTCACAGGCGGGTTCTAAAGTGTCTACGTTCCTTCCTTCACAGGGGGGTTCTAAAGTGTCTACGTTCCTTCCTTCACAGGGGGTGTTCTAAAGTGTCTACGTTCCTTCTTTCACAGGGGGGTTCTAAAGTGTCTACGTTCCTTCCTTCACAGGCCGGTTCTAGAGTGTCTACGTTGCTTCCTTCACAGGCGGGTTCTAAAGTGTCTACGTTCCTTCCTTCACAGGCCGGTTCTAGAGTGTCTACGTTCCTTCGTTCACAGGGGGGTTCTAAAGTGTCTACGTTCCTTCCTTCACAGGCGGTTTCAGAGTGTCTACGTTCCTTCCTTCACAGGCGGGTTCTAAAGTGTCTACGTTCCTTCCTTCAGAGGCGGTTCCAGAGTGTCTACGTTCCTTCCTTCACAGGCGGTTCCAGAATGTCTACGTTCCTTCCTTCACAGGCGGGTTCTAAAGTGTCTACGTTGCTTCCTTCACAGGCGGGTTCCAGAGTGTCTACGTTCCTTCCTTCACAGGCGGTTCCAGAGTGTCTACGTTCCTTCCTTCACAGGCGGGTTCTAAAGTGTCTACGTTCCTTCCTTCAGAGGCGGTTCTAGAGTGTCTACATTCCTTCCTTCACAGGCGGTTCCAGAGTGTCTACGTTCCTTCCTTCACAGGCGGTTCCAGAGTGTCTACGTTCCTTCCTTCACAGGCGGGTTCTAAAGTGTCTACGTTCCTTCCTTCACTGGCCGGTTCTAGAGTGTCTAAACCTCCCAACGACATTCTGTAATAAACAACTCAAGGTCCACTTTCAGCTGTGTGTCATGGACTTTCATCACAGAGCGTTTTATGAATAAATACATTCTTCATTAGAAGATATAGCAATACAATTAATAAATAGAACACACGTATACTTCATATTAATTAAAATTATATTAATTGAAGACTTTTTATTTCATATTATTACAATTGAGCTAGTCATTCGTTATCTGCGACAGATGCTTCACATTTATTGGAGGCAAATACTTCCCCTAACATTTTTAAAATGTCCTTATTTTTACTTTACCCCTCCCTCAATTGTGTATATATTGTGCTAAGTGGTTGGATTAATACAGGGTCTTTTTTAACGACTGCAAAAGACAGATTTTACATAATTTCCGGGGGCCAACCAGCTGGCATGAACATACATCAAGTATTTTATGGGACGGTACAAATACAGCGTTCTCACTTTGTGCAGGAAAGGAATCGTGAAGGCACGGTGGTTATGAAATGTGTCACTTGTAAAATTCAACAAGTCAATACAGATTGTTTTAAAGGCAAATAAATCTTTCATCTGAGCAGGCCTAAAAGAAACAGTAAAATGAGCCCCGATTGGAGCGTCACCGCGTGAGGGGAGCTCGACTGGGCCGGAGCAGCTCCATGCGTAGTGTCGACAGGCCGACCGGAGACCTTGAGCTCTCAAGGAAAGAGAGAATAAAGGCAGAGGGAACGGGAGAAGGAGAGGATCACTCATCCTTGATGCAACAGCAGAGACTAGTGGCGAGAGGCGGCGACGTAGCGATGACTTCCCATCCTCTCGTTTCCATTTTCCGTTCTCGTCATCTTTGTTTACCTCTGGCCTCCTTCTGACTCCTTCTCCCGTCGTTCCTCCTGTCTTTCTTTCCCCTCCTCTCATTCCCCCGTACTCACCTCCCAGACTTGACCTTTTCCTCTGTTTGCAAGATTATTACGGCTACAATTATTACAGATTACGCCAAGGGAAGAGGAGAGAGAGTGTGTTTGCATGCGCACACACACACACACACACACACACACACACACACACACACACACACACACATAAAGCAGCTTTTTATTAGATCTGTACAATAGCGCATATTGACTTCTTATATCACCTAAAGGGCAACACCCATGAAATAGGGGAATTATATTTCTATTGTTTTTTTTTTATTGAGTATGCATGTGGGAATTGTACCCCCTCCCCAATCCTATTTTTCACCGGCTAATTTCACCCAATATTAAGCTATTAGGAATATAAGCTTTTAAGGAATATAAATGACATTTCTTTCACGTTGTCCTGACTCACAGAGACAACGTTGAGAAGATTATCTTCAATTTCTCTGAAAAAAAAAGGTGTGTTAAAAAAAAAAAATCAAACATGCTCCCTCGGTTTCCCTTTGTCAGTACTTTGTATTTCCTGACGCGCAGACACATAAATTATCATATTTGACTGTGAGTTTCGCAGCACGTTGACGAGCAGAAGCCAAAAAAAAGACGGGAGGTGGAGAGTGTTCAGCTGTGTGGAAGAATCTGAGCTTAATCAGAGCTGAGGGCAAGCAGATTAATTACACCGCGACTTATACTCACAACACGTAAAAAGTACACGCTTCGTGTTCTCGCA
The DNA here is from genome assembly GCF_009769545.1 of Cyclopterus lumpus. Taxonomy (NCBI): domain Eukaryota; kingdom Metazoa; phylum Chordata; class Actinopteri; order Perciformes; family Cyclopteridae; genus Cyclopterus; species Cyclopterus lumpus. The sequence goes on from NC_046980.1 coordinate 24,948,350, forward strand.
CATGCACGCTCACGAGGACACACAACACACACACAGACACGCACACGGGAGGGGAAGCTCACACCGGTGGCCTTGGCTAATAAAGACAGCGTGCTAATGAGCAAGTGTAGTTTTAAAAAGAGAAAACAGAGAAAGAAAGCAAATCATTCATAAAGTCATATTGATCATAGAGACGTGGAGCCTCCATCACGGCGACACAAGGAAAGCATCGCGCTCCATCAACAGCAGAAGCTAAAGGAGAAGTGTGAGATCACAGGCAGATTGTGGTTGAGGCCGCCATGCGACATCCTCCTGTTCGCTCTCAACATCGACGCCTCGCACTGCAACACAGAAGGAGAGGAGGGGAGAGAGAATAATGAAAGATTAAGAGGAGGAGAAGGGAGAACAAGAAGGGAGGGCTCCTCTAATAAATCAGAAAGACACGGCGCTCCCGTTTGTTTGGCGATGGACTCGGCTGAGCTTTTATGAGTGCGCTGGCAATCCCGCCGCATGCCGCATGAATGCTAAATCTTTACTGTTAAATAGCCGCGCTCGTCCCCATGATGAGACTGAAGGAGGCTGCACAAAGGAAGTGTTTTTAAAGGGTACGTTGACCAAAACTACAAAAGAAAAAATATATATATATATATATTTGCTGGCCTAAACCCAACCGAGTTTCCTGTGAAGACGAAAGTTAAACAACGACTGACACATGTTGCTGAACTTTTGAGCTAGGATACGTTGTCATGTGAAGTACTGTCCTATTAAGGGCAGAAGAAATACGTTAAAACCTATTAAATGAGCAAATGTTTTCAAAAGGCATGCTATATATGAGTGTGGGTACAAAGCTAATTCAGAAGGTACAGCATTTACACAATTTCTCCATCTTCACTCATATATGCACACACACACACACACACACACACACACACACACACACACACATGGTGCATCAGAATGATTGAGATTGCGCTGGCAGAGGTCCAAACCTTGTTTTGTGTTTAGCTCGTGCTGAGAGGAGAGCAGAAGCAGAGAGTGATATACTTCATCCTGGCTCTCATTAGACAACTCGGGGAACACGTCAAACTGCAATTGGTTTCCCTTGCATCCAATAAACAGCTCATTCACCGGTCAATCAGTCACCACAGCGGCTAGTCAGATTAAACCCAGCGGAGGTTGACAGAAAGAAAAGAAAGCCAGAGGAGAGAGAGGTTTAGAGGACAGCTGAGACAAAGAAAACACAGACAGTAATGCCATACATGTGAGATCTGTGGTGCTGTTTACTGGATAAGTGATGACACCACCTGGTGGGTTATACACTGTAGTGTTTCATAGAATGGCAAAATGTTGTTTTTAATGACAGCAAACAACAACAACTGCAATGGGAAAACCTTTTAACTCAATACAAAATCATTTGAAATCATATGTTGATAAATCTGTCAGTGTTGTATACACGATTCGTATACTCCACAGGTACTACTTTGTCTTATATTAAGGGAAAGCAGCAGGTGACAGAACGGGGATGAGGCACAGCTAAAACTCATTGTGCAGTGGCTTGTTTCACAGAAATATTTCCAGAAACAATTGGAATTGCTCCTGTATATTTACAGTATTTGTCCAAACCAGGGCAGGGTGAGACCATTATATGAACCAAATCATGGATTAGGTCTCACCCAGAAGTAGTAAAGTAATGCTATCTTAGGGAAAACGTAGTAATGTAGGGCTAGCTTAGGGCAATAGTACTAAAGTAGGGTAACTATGGGAAAAAAGGTAAAGTAGGGTTAACCTATGAAAAGTGGTAAAGTAGGGTTATTCTATTGGATAAATGGTGAAGTAGGGTTATTCTATTGGATAAATGGTAAAGTAGGGTTATTCTATTGGATAAATGGTAAAGTAGGGTTAGTCTATGGGAGAAATGGTAAAATAGGGTTATTCTATTGGATAAATGGTAAAGTAGGGTTATTCTATTGGATAAATGGTAAAGTAGGGTTACACTATTGGATAAATGGCAAAGTAGGGTTAGTCTATGGGAGAAATGGTAAAATAGGGTTATTCTATTGGATAAATGGTAAAGTAGGGTTATTCTATTGGATAAATGTTAAAGTAGGGTTATTCTATTGGATAAATGGTAAAGTAGGGTTAGTCTATGGGAGAAATGGTGAAGTAGGGTTATTCTATTGGATAAATGGTAAAGTAGGGTTATTCTATTGGATAAATGGTAAAGTAGGGTTATTCTATTGGATAAATGGTAAAGTAGGGTTATTCTATTGGATAAATGTTAAAGTATGGTTATTCTATTGGATAAATGGTGAAGTAGGGTTATTCTATTGGATAAATGGTAAAGTAGGGTTATTCTATGGGAGAAATGGTAAAGTAGGGTTAGTCTATGGGACATCAGTGATGAGGGGTGGAGCATCTCAACACTGATTGGCTTTCGCAAAACACTTCAACTCGCGCATTTGAGGCATTCTTGTGTCGCACTATTTACATCATTCACCGCCAGGCGGTAATTTGCAATATTTGCCTCCATTGGCGTCTGTGCAATGACTTTGCATGTAATCTACTCTTTGGTGTGAACGCAGCATCAGTTCTCCTGTCTTTGTGGTGTTCCCTCCGGTGTGGGATTAGTCTCGTCAGCCTTGCTCGGTTCCCTTTTGTTCCTCCCATCAATCAGCTTTCAGGCTGCTCCCATGTCTGCCCACCTGTGTCTTGTTGTCTGATTAGTTTCTTGTGTGTTTATGGTCCCGTCTTTTGTCTGTTGGTGGTTTGTTTGTTCTTCATTTTAGTTTGGAGTCCTGTAAAAGTTTGCCTGTGTACTTGCCCGCTGTTTACTGCCTGTTTGGTTGGACTCAAGCTTGTAACTTTCAAATTAAATTGTTGCATTGTTTCCGCTTCCTCCTCGTTTTAGGCATTCCAAAACATTGCAAAACATTGCAATTCACAATACAACATGCAGTTGAAGTCATATTATTAGCCTCTTCAGAGAGTTGGTGGTAACTGAAGCACATTAGTAAGGGGTGTCACGCCCAGACTTTCTAGTGACCATGGCATAATTCATCCCAAATCTCTCAGGTTTGAGGAATGCTTCTGCAACTTGAGGGTCATGACCTGTAGTTCACGGCCTGAAAATGTAATTTACCTTTTTCTCTCCACGGCCACATTCCATCTTTGTGAATTCGACAGTCAGTGCGTTACAGCGATGCTGGACAAAGAGTGTTGGGAGTATGAGAAAAAATGTGTGTTGACCTGTTGAACTGATGTTGGGTTTCTGGGTACACAGGCATTCATGCTTAACCAAGATTGTCCTTGCAGGAAGAGCGACGGCACCATCAGCAAGTGCCCCAATACGACATGTTTATGTTGAAGTGACGAGATGTTCAGGGCTACAGAGTACGACTTAACTGTTAAAACCTGACTCTTAGAGTAGAAACTGTGGAACGCTCAAACGCTGCTGGCTCTAATGCTGGATTTAGATCCATAGTAAAAAACGCCACACTTGTCTTATTGGGCAATTGTTTTCATTAACTTTAAATGTGCAAATACACATTTAGACATTTAGTTATTATGACCATATGTCAGTGTTTGAGTATTCTTTACAATAAGAATAATGACCAATGAAACACCACGTATCAATTCATCCTTAAAGGGATGGTTCAGATGTTTTGTGTCTCACCGACAGTAGATAGTAGTAGTTTGGACAAACAGACGGAGTGCATTAGCTAGCAATGAACACTAAGGATAAGAACCACTTCAAAACCTCCAAACTGAACCCTTAATATGGAGTTAATACAGGGCCTGAGGACCTAACACACTATTCCACACAATGTGGACTACTGTACACACACTAGACTTGGCTTATGCGATACCTTGTCGTGATGGATCAATGGCCTGAGCGTGGCTCTGATTGGAAGGTCAAAACCAGACAATTGTATTAAGGGACTCTTGTGACCTTTTGACCTTTAGTTGGACCATGAAAACCAAAAGTTCCACCCCCAGATTGAAATGTCAACTTTACACACAACATATCTGATGATGTCATACTTCAATTTTGGCTGAAACTCAAAATCCGTAGAGGTTGAATTATTTTGATTTCAATAACCCATTACGTTCCTTCTGGTGCTGCTTCCACTGTACAAAGTAGCTAGAGCTGCTAGCTACTTTTATTGGAACAGTTAGCATCCTTGGGCTGGGTTTTTGAGTGGGGTCATTTCTAAAATCTAGCCTCCGGTTTCCTACCAAAGCTTTACTGTTCCAGGGCTCTTTTCTGGGCTCTACCACTGCTCTCAGTCAATGTAACATTTATTCATTTAAGTAATTACTTGTCTGTGTAGTTAGCAGTAATAATAAATAATAAATAATGGTTTGTGTATGACTTTACAATCCCAGGCTTCTTACTTTCAGTCTGACTAAATTATATTAATTGGCAATTAATAATTTCCTCTTTTCCATATATCTTTCGAACTGCTGCCCGAGGTGAATTTAATACAAGTTAAATTCTGATCATTCTTGATGGCTTAAGTTGAGTGCTATCACTCGTCTTTTGTGGCAATTCATGTATTTATGATGCATATGTGTGCCCCTTGAGGCTTGTTTATTATTGTCAAATATTGTGTTATGTTTAAAAGCATTTGTGGTACAGGGGACACTATTAGAACGTTAGTCTTTTGTTTTGCAAAAGCACCAGAGCCAACAGGTTCAGTGTGTTAAAGTGTCACTGCAATGTTGATGTATTGCTTAAAGGCACAATGAGGATGGTTTGTCGTTTGCGATCATAGACTATATATAAAGTGGACGTAGTCATGTTTACAATGTTTACTGAGGGAATACATCAAGAGAAGTAGAGTCATTTATATAGACTTCTATACAACCAGAGGAGTCACCCCCTGGTGGTCAGGAGAGAGAATGCAGCTTTAACACATGAAGCGTAGACTTCTATACAACCAGAGGAGTTGCCCCCTGGTGGTCAGGAGAGAGAATGCAGCTTTAACACATGAAGCATAGACTTCTATACAACCAGAGGAGTCGCCCCCTGGTGGTCAGGAGAGAGAATGCAGCTTCAACACATGAAGCATAGACTTCTATACAACCAGAGGAGTCGCCCCCTGGTGGTCAGGAGAGAGAATGCAGCTTTAACAGATGAAGCATAGACTTCTATACAACCAGAGGAGTCCCCCCTGGTGGTCAGGAGAGAGAATGCAGCTTTAACACATGAAGCATAGACTTCTATACAACCAGAGGAGTCGCCCCCTGGTGGTCAGGAGAGAGAATGCAGCTTTAACCCATGAAGCGTAGACTTCTATACAACCAGAGGAGTTGCCCCCTGGTGGTCAGGAGAGAGAATGCAGCTTTAACACATGAAGCATAGACTTCTATACAACCAGAGGAGACGCCCCCTGGTGGTCAGGAGAGAGAATGCAGCTTTAACACATGAAGCATAGACTTCTATACAACCAGAGGAGTTGCCCCCTGGTGGTCAGGAGAGAGAATGCAGCTTTAACACATGAAGCATAGACTTCTATACAACCAGAGGAATCGCTTTGTTTTGTAGCCTATTTTCCCCAAACTGTTACCTGGTTGCTATGTTTTCATAGAGGTTGACGCCCTGAAAAGTCCCTAACACAGCAAACTAAGTAAATCCTTGTTCTCTGCAGAGACAACGCCACACGCTTCTGGTGGGTCTCAAGTGGAAAATCCTCCTTTAAAGAAAGAACTCAATGTTGTACATAAAACATGTTTCCCTGCATTTGTTTTATTCGTCTTTGTATTTGTATTGTATGTTCATGTGCACCATTCTATTGTACTCTGGTCTGTGTGTGTGTGTGTGTGTGTGTCTGTGTGTGTTTGTGTGTGTGTGTGGGTGGGTGACGGCTGTTGTCCTTGTCAGAACACCTGCTGTCTCCTCCCCTCCTCTCTCTTCTCCGTCCTTTCTTCCGACACCTCATCATTCACTCACACACACACACACACACACACACTATGAAAAGATCCGATACACACTTGGAAACATACATGGAATTCTGCATACATCTTTGCACGTGCACACACACACTGAAGGGGACTTCCCTTGTTTTTGCATTACAGTTATGTCACTCCTCTATATAGTCAGATGGATTAAGCACACTCCTGCACACCATACATTGCATAGCAGACACACAAAGACACTAAAGACACACACACACACACACAGCTAAACATGCACCTCTCTCTACTGTTTCCCTTCACATTTTTATTGTTGTGCCAACTTCTTTCATCCCCTTTTCCCTTGTGTTTCCACCTTCCGCCATTTTCCCACTCCCCCTCCATCTCTCTCTTTTTTGTTCCTCCACTCCTCCATCCATCCGTCCTTCCATCTCCCTCCTTCTCTCATTACCTTAATTAGATCCAGCAGATGAACATCGTCTAGTCTGTTGGGGAGGAGGCGAGGCCTCGGTGATGCAATAAGGCTCATTTGCATCGGCAAAGTTAATTGCGGGAGCGGAGCAGGTGTATGGCAATAATGATCATCACACATGACACTCACCTGTGACCGGCAGCGTACGTGACTCTCTCACACACACACACACACACACACACACACACACACACACACACACACACACACACACACGCATGTAGCCACGTGCTCAGCACCAGGAAATGAGAGAAATCTCAACACACACATACACGTGCACACTCACATGCATGTACCCAATTATCTCTTGCTACCAAGTTATTTTTTATTTTCTAACTAATCCCCAAATTCCTTCTGGTAATTTCTATTGGAAGATGGCCACAGCCATTCATATTCCAATGACACCCAGTAGGCAATGAAATATCAGTGAAATATGAGGAGCACATTCACATGCAATGAAAAATCGTGAATATGAGTCTGGCATGCTCCGTGTGTGGTTAAATGAGGCAGGAGGGACACAAACAAGGTGCCGTTGGCCAGATATCAAACCGTGAAAGAGAGCTAGCACTCTAGGCACGAGTACTGTGGCGTATTTGCTGCTGCACATCCCAGAGATTAGCAGTCAGACTGATGCTGTGGCCAGTTAGCTTGGATGTAGTTCTTAGGAATTACAACCGCACACGTTTACTGGAATTACACCCAAGTTTAAAGGCAGCAAGTTCATAGTTAAGACTGGAGCCTCGGCTCTTTCATATCTTCCTCACTTGGTCCAGACTTTCAGAACGTTCAGTTTGAGCTCAACCAAAACTATAAGTGTGAAGAACACAGTCCGAACAAATAAGCCCAGCCTTGGTTAGACGAATTGAGGTGGTCAAATTAATCATGGTTCTGTTTGTTTCTAGTGCAAGACCTTTGTAACTGTTGTTACAACAATGTAATAAAACAGAATCAACCACTTCCTCCCAAGACCTGATATTTAAGTCTACGTTTGACTTGGTGGCTCAAGGTGAGGTCCCATCCAGATATCTTCCACTGGTAACAGCCTGTGTGATGAATTAAAGCCTCACAATTCTCTTCTGTTCAACGTTGCCTTGTGGATTAGTGAGGTGTGTCCCAGGATACAGTGGGAAAGGAGTCATTGTTATAGCCACGGCATTGTTCACAACAATATTCTACCACCAGACTAAACATTGCGGCATCATTCTCTTCCAGTATTTTGAGCCAGTTAAAGAAAGCAAACATTTTTTTCCAATGGATCCATGAAGAAATCAACTCAAAGTCCACTTACTAGCTTTTAGCTGCTTCACACAGTCTTAATATAATTAGTGTCTAAAATATCTCACCACCATCCAGAATGTATTTCTTTATGCTATACATACTGATATCCAATTATGCTTGATTTATTTTCCAGTATGAATATACTAAATATTCAAATCCTGATTAGAATCAGTGTGTTTCTAGAATCCAGGAAGTGAAGTGCGTGACAGCAAAACAGAGATTCATTCCACTTTACTACACAGGTGTAATGGCGAGGTTTTGGTATGATTTGGTGCACTCTTTTTTGACATATTTTGATAAACTTTCCATATTTCTCCACATCAAGAAAAGTGTTGTTAAATCTGGGAAAGCTGTTGACTGCTGTTCTTGGGAAACAATTACACACTTTACTTCCTGCATGTTTACATGAATCCAGTGATCCGAGCCTCTTATTTTCTCAGAGAGTCACAAGGTTGGATTATAATTGGTAAAAAGCTGGCGCTGACACAGGAGCAGCACCACAGCCTGTAAAAACACTAGTGATGTCACGGCCACAAGGGTTCCAGTCGGCCGCTGGCCGCTCCACATCGAGCATTGCTGTCAAGAAAGGAAACGTGAAGCGCTTGTCATCACCGGCTGACCTGAATAATTGACGGACACCTTGAAGTGAGGATCACACGTCTGCGTTGCCATGTTGAGGGCTCGGCGATGTGGCTCACACTTGTGTGTTGCCAGGTTGGGTGGACAGGGTGGTGGTGGCGGGTGCACCGACGCTAAGATGGATTTTGCTGTGCATATTTAACACTACTGGATTCAACACTGTTCCAAGGCCATATTTAGATGCACTAGGATGTGGCATCACTCACACTTAAGTAGCTGAGTTTATACTTCAACAGGAGGCAGAGAGAATATATGAGCCGCTATTTCTGCTGATTACGACGTGTTCTAGGTCACGTCCAGGCTAACGTGGCTACATTTGAGCTAACACACTGCAGACTGCTGTCTATCTCTGCTTGTACCTAAGAAAAGTAACCCATGTAACGGTTAATTAGTTTGTATACTTCGTAACAAACTAATTAATTTCAACCCAAAACACAAACTGTTCCTAAACCTTACCAAATAGTTGTGTTGCCTAAACCTAACCAGGTAAAGTTCAAACTTATTTTGACCCAAACCACCATCTTTTCCTAACCGTATAACCAAGTTGTTTTGTAGGTTCTGCACTGAAGTGGCTTGTGCAGATACATTCATATTAACTGTTGGTTATGTTCATGATGCTTTATTCAAAAGACTGTACATAAGTGTCAGCTAGTCTCAGTGGTGTTACCCATTGGTTGATCCCATTGGAGAATGGAACTAAAGGATGCCACAGTGTTTAAGTTACACATGTACTGACCCCTAAAAGCCCTGAAAATCTCTAAAGAACTTTCTTGTGGGGTTCAAAGATTAAAATGAACAATGACAAATTCACTGTGCCGATGTACCACAGCAAAGAAGTTTTGGCCATTTCAGCTTTTTCCTGTTATATCAGCCTGAATATTGTTGTAATTTCTGCCTGGGACAGCAGATGAAAATTAGCCTCTTTGGCTCACTTATAGATGTACTGTTGATAGCTGTGCATTGTCCCTGTAAAATAAACAATTAATTAATTAATTAATTAATTAATATAATACCAGCACCACACCCATATGCCCAGCCAGAGAGCTGTTTTAGCTAAATAAGCATTTTTTCAAAAGATCCAGTCAAATCAAACCATTTATTTCCAGTCTTATATTTTGTCGTGGCCTACAGATTAGCTGTTCACACAACTAAGTGTTATCCTTGCAGCAGGCGACATGAGTGCATCCTCACAGAGAGGAACGAGGCAGTGGAGCTGCAGCCCGCTGGTTTGAGTGCGAGAATGCGAGAATTGACAAAGTGAAAGAATGTGATGATCACGCCAGATGGCGAGTTTTCTGTACCACTTCAAAGAGGCAGCGCCGATGCTTTGTAGGCATTCTGCCGACTGCTTCTCTTTTCATGTGCGGGTCAGAGGATCAGCGCGGCTCTGTCTGAGCCTCTTCATTAGACCCCGATTCATTCATTATAGTGCACGTTTTAATTGTCCTGAGGTACTGTACACACATTGCATTTCTGGAGTTGCGTTTTGCTTGGTGTCAACACTTTGCTCGGAGACAAATGATGGACTTTAGTTGTAGAATTCTTTGCACAACCAAGTGACTTTCCCACTTGCTGGTCTGGCATCTGGTGGAAAACAAACAGGAAGTGTTCTTCTTGGAGAAAGAACCATTCACAGCCTGCTGATTGTTACACTAATAGTCCGATACGGCTGTGTGGGCATTTCTGAACTTCAATGTCACATTCAAATTATGAAAAAAGGAAAAACAGACCACTACTGTAAACCACTTGTCAAGCATTGTTAGTTTGACAGTGTTGTTTCTGCTTCACTGTCCCACAATGCACCACTGCATGTGTGAAATAGAGGAGTCTCTGTTGTGTATTTATTTTGATTTCTTTGCAGTATGGCACACACACACACACACACGCACACATACACACACACACACACACACACACACACACACACACACACACGCACACATACACACACACACACACACACGCACGCACACATACACACACACACACGCACACATACACACACACATACACGCAAACACACATACACACACACACACGCACACACACACACACACACGCACACACACACACATGCACACACACACGCACACACGCACACACACACACACACACACGCACACACACACACATGCACACACACACACGCACACAAACACACACACACGAACACACACACACATGCACAGGCACGCACACACACACACGAACACATACACAAACACACACACACACACACGAACACATACACAAACACACACACACACACAAATACGCACACAAACACATGCACACACACACACACACACACACACACACACACACACACACACACACACAGGCCATAAGAGGAGATGAAAATGAAGTCTCACCTTATGTTGACCCATCAGTCAAACAGAGGAAAATAAAAGAAGATCCACACAAAACCACACGTAAACAAGCTCTTCCTCCCTTTAATGCATTATTTATGGAAAACAGGAGAGGGAGGAGGTGGTGGAGTGTATGGTGCAGTTGGGGGGGTAGTCTTGTCTATGATGTCCTTTATGTATTATTCATGACTGTTGCACCGTCCCTGTCTGGTTAACACACTGCATCTCTGACTTAGTGTCCACTTGGTGAGTCCAGCAAAGAACCAATACAGGTCTCCTCTCTGAGAGGCGACCAATGCAAATAGAGATGATAATATTCAGCAAATGACAGATGGACAATGTGCTGATTGGAAAATATTAGATTTGTGCTGCTTTGATGCTCTAATCAGACTCTAATAGTTCCAGAGACTATGAGGAGCCATGCAGGAATGTGAGGGCTGTAGAGAGAGGTCCACAACAAGACTTGACTGGGGACCTGACCCGGGACTGGCCTGTCTTGACTGGGGACCTGACCCGGGACTGGCCTGTCTTGACTGGGGACCTGACCCGGGACTGGCCTGTCTTGACTCGGGACCTGACCCAGGACTGGCCTGTCTTGACTGAGGACCTGACCCAGGACTCGCCTGTCTTGACTCGGGACCTGACCCGGGACTCGCCTGTCTTGACTGAGGACCTGACCCAGGACTCGCCTGTCTTGACTCGGGACCTGACCCGGGACTCGCCTGTCTTGACTGAGGACCTGACCCAGGACTCGCCTGTCTTGACTGGGGACCTGACCCGGGACTCGCCTGTTTTGACTCGGGACCTGACCCGGGACTCGCCTGACTTGACTCGGGACCTGACTCGGGACTGACCTGTCTTGACTGGGGACCTGACCCGGGACTGGCCTGTCTTGACTCGGGACCTGACCCGGGACTCGCCTGTCTTGACTGAGGACCTGACCCAGGACTCGCCTGTCTTGACTCGGGACCTGACTCGGGACTGACCTGTCTTGACTGGGGACCTGACCCGGGACTCGCCTGTCTTGACTCGGGACCTGACCCGGGACTCGCCTGTCTTGACTGAGGACCTGACCCAGGACTCGCCTGTCTTGACTGGCGACCTGACCCGGGACTCGCCTGTTTTGACTCGGGACCTGACCCAGGACTTGCCTGTCTTGACTCGGGACCTGACCCGGGACTGCCCTGTCTTGACTGGGGACCTGACCCGGGACTCGCCTGTCTTGACTCGGGACCTGACCCGGGACTCGCCTGTCTTGACTGAGGACCTGACCCGGGACTCGCCTGTCTTGACTCGGGACCTGACCCAGGACTCGCCTGTCTTGACTCGGGACCTGACCCGGGACTGACCTGTCATGACTGGGGACCTGACCCGGGACTCGCCTGTCTTGACTCGGGACCTGACCCGGGACTCGCCTGTCTTGACTGAGGACCTGACCCGGGACTCGCCTGTCTTGACTCGGGACCTGACCCAGGACTCGCCTGTCTTGACTCGGGACCTGACCCGGGACTGACCTGTCATGACTGGGGACCTGACCCGGGACTCGCCTGTCTTGACTCGGGACCTGACCCGGGACTCGCCTGTTTTGACTCGGGACCTGACCCGGGACTCGCCTGTCTTGACTCGGGACCTGACTCGGGACTGACCTGTCTTGACTGGGGACCTGACCCGGGACTGGCCTGTCTTGACTCGGGACCTGACCCGGGACTGACCTGTCTTGACTCGGGACCTGACCCGGGACTGGCCTGTCTTGACTCGGGACCTGACCCGGGACTGCCCTGTCTTGACTGGGGACCTGACCCGGGACTGGCCTGTCTTGACTCGGGACCTGACCCGGGACTGCCCTGTCTTGACTGGGTACCTGACCCGGGACTCGCCTGTCTTGACTCGGGACCTGACCCGGGACTTGCCTGTCTTGACTCGGGACCTGACCCGTGACTGGCCTGTCTTGACTGGGGACCTGACCCGGGACTGATCTGTCTTGACTCGGGACCTGACCCGGGACTGGCCTGTCTTGACTGGGGACCTGACCCGGGACTGACCTGTCTTGACTGGGGACCTGACCCGGGACTGACCTGTCTTGACTCGGGACCTGACCCGGGACTGCCCTGTCTTGACTGGGGACCTGACCTGGGACTGACCTGTCTTGACTCGGGACCTGACCCGGGACTCGCCTGTCTTGACTCGGGACCTGACCCGGGACTGACCTGTCTTGACTCGGGACCTGACCCGGGACTCGCCTGTCTTGACTCGGGACCTGACCCGGGACTGACCTGTCTTGACTCGGGACCTGACCCGGGACTGGCCTGTCTTGACTTGGGACCTGACCCGGGACTCGCCTGTCTTGACTCGGGACCTGACCCGGGACTCGCCTGTCTTGACTCGGGACCTGACCCGGGACTGACCTGTCTTGACTCGGGACCTGACCCGGGACTGACCTGTCTTGACTCGGGACCTGACCCGGGACTGGCCTGTCTTGACTCGGGACCTGACCCGGGACTCGCCTGTCTTGACTCGGGACCTGACCCGGGACTGACCTGTCTTGACTCGGGACCTGACCCGGGACTGGCCTGTCTTGACTTTGGACCTGACCCGGGACTGACCTGTCTTGACTCGGGACCTGACCCGGGACTGACCTGTCTTGACTCGGGACCTGACCCGGGACTCGCCTGTCTTGACTCGGGACCTGACCCGGGACTGACCTGTCTTGACTCGGGACCTGACCCGGGACTGACCTGTCTTTACTGGGGACCTCACTGCAAAGACTTGGGACTTAATTGCGACTTGCAAAACAATAACTTTATCCCACCTATGTAAATTGGCTAAATAATAAGTACTGCAACAGTATTTCTACATTAAATATTTAAAATATTACTTTTAATTCACCACTGCGCTCTCAGACCCATCACATCCAATGGTTGCACCGCGCCACGGCGTCTTTTTTGCTGCGTCGAACGAAGCCCAAATGTGGGTGCTGCATGCTCTGATGTGCTGCACCACCCATTGAAAGGTAGTGATTCTTTACAAAAACCGCCAGCTTAATTCTAGTCTTGGGATCATTTGACCGTCCTCTCACTCCACAGCTTTTCATTATGATGATCAGAAATGATGCTTTAAAGGTCAAGGAGCAGATTGCCATGTTCCAATTTATTCAACCCCCAGACGCTGTCATGCTCAAATCTTTAAAGCTAATTAGCACATGAGGAACAGGTGACGAGGTCACAGCCAGAGCGAGAAGGCACACTGTGGACAAGTAGAGGCGAGTGAGACTAACCGATAGGGGAAGTGGAAGCAGGAGAAAAAACAGAAGGCATGGAGGAGGTGTGAGGAACGGAGGACGGGGAACCATTCGTCAACCGCACATTCATTTATTTAAACTTAATATTATGATCTTGTCATGCGTCTACTGCTGTCACCTGACTGAGCGCCTCCCGTTAAACCCTCCAGGTTCAGGCCTTTCTAATCCTCTCTGCAACGCCTGAGTCATTTGGTGCGAGCTGGAGGAGGACGTTATTTTTGGAAGTGCGCATTGGTTTGCTTCTGTGGCTCCTGGGTAAAGTCACGGGGGCTACGAGCTGAGCTTAGAAACAGCAGCAGCAGGCATTAGCTGTGTGTGCACAGCTGTTAAAGTAATGCTACCTCGTTCCTCTGCTCCGGAGGCAGCTAAAGCCTGCAAGCTGCAAGGATGATAACACATGGTCCTCCCGGGGCCCGGGTCATGAAGTAGAATATTTTTCTTTTTCCCTGTGTATTTGTGTTATTCTCCCTCAATCATTTTCATTTTAATAAAGGACTACTTCTAGCAAGTCGGTGGTGCAGAACCTGCTCATGACACAAGTTAGTGTCAGTGTAAGCAAGCTAGCAAGTGAGCTCTGTTTCCAGGAGTTAGTGGAGACCGAAACAGAGCTTAAAGGAGACCGAATGTAGGACTTAAATCTGTCAGGTGACCAAGGAATTGGACTTTGTATCTTTTCACCCTGAGACATCTACAACAACCTTTGATTATGTCGAAGCAGATTCCGTTTTACAACGTTTTAAAAGTTACTTGTCGCTACAGCAACCTTTTCACACAGTTAACCTGGTATCCAGGTATCATGCAGAGTGTTGGCCGACAGACTTGTCGGGATGAGATCATGTTGTCAGATGTTGTGTGTTCAGCTTTTCAGTCCGCACAAGGACATTACATTACAATACATTACATGTCATTTAGCTGACGCTTTTATCCAAAGCGACTTACAATAAGTGCATTAAACCATGAGTCCAAACTCAGAACAACAAGAATCAAGACAGTACAATTTCTTTAATAACGTTAAACTACAAAGTGCTATCAGTAAGAGACATTTAAGTGCTACTAAAGTGTTAAACTACAAAGTGCTATCAGTAAGGGACATTTAAGTGCTACTAAAGTGCTACTACGGCTCTACCTTCCCTATTCAAGGTATAGTCGAAAAAGATGTGTTTTTAGTTTCCGGTGGAAGGTGTAGAGACTTCTCCTGTCCTGATGTCAATGGGGAGCTCGTTCCTTTGTTGAGTGTTTAGCTCGAGGTGACGGAACTACAAGCCGATTGGCAAAAGCCGAGCCAAGTGAACGAGGTCGGGTGTGAGGTTAGACCATGTCCTGGGTGTGAGGTTAGACCATGTCCTGGGTGTAGGGTTAGACCATGTCCTGGGTGTGAGGTTAGACCATCTCCTGGGTGTGAGATTAGACCATCTCCTGGGTGTGAGGTTAGACCATGTCCTGGGTGTGAGGTTAGACCATGTCCTGGGTGTGAGGTTAGACCATGTCCTGGGTGTGAGGTTAGACCATGTCCTGGGTGTAGGGTTAGACCATGTCCTGGGTGTGAGGTTAGACCATGTCCTGGGTGTGAGGTTAGTACATGTCCTGGGTGTAGGGTTAGACCATGTCCTGGGTGTGAGGTTAGACCATGTCCTGGGTGTGAGGTTAGACCATGTCCTGGGTGTAGGGTTAGACCATGTCCTGGGTGTGGTGAAGCGGATACGTACCTCCTCCCTTTTCTCACGAGAGCTCATACTTCCAACCTGAGAAATGAAGCTAACTTGTGTCATAAAAATTAACTGAACAAATTATGAGCTACAGTTATATAGTTTTGAGAAATTCAGAGGTGCGTGAGGACTCCTGGAATTGAAATAGTAAATTATGGAAAAATTATTACAGCAATATTGTTAAGCCCCCGTCTTATCGCCATCATTCTTTGCATAGATTCTATACATTTTTCTATCCTACACTTATTGTCTTTTTAACTGACTCTTATGCTGATGACATGGAAGTCTCACCGACCGCTCTTACCGGGTAACCTGGAGAGGATCTGTGTCTGAGCCTTGTCCTCTGACTACCGGGGTCCCTCAAGGTTCAGTCCTTGGTCCTCTTCTCTTCTCTCTGTACACCAACTCTCTTGGCTTCACCTACCACAGCTATGCTGACGACACCCAACTGATCCTCTCGTTTCCCCAATCTGAAGCACGGGTAGCAGTACGAATCTCTGCCTGTCTGACCGACATCTCTCAGTGGATGTCCGCACACCACCTGAAAATTAACCCGGACAAGACTGAACTTCTCCTCCTTCCAGGAAAAGGCTCTCCCACCCACGACCTATCTATTAACTTCAACGACTCAGTGCTGGTTCCGACTCCGACTGCCAGGAACCTCGGAGTGACGCTCGACAGTCAACTCTCCCTGACTGCCAACATTGCCGCAATAACACGCTCCTGTAGGTACATGCTGTACAACATCAGGAGAATCCGACCCCTTCTCACTCAGAAGGCGGCACAGGTTCTGGTCCAGGCTCTGGTCATCTCACGGCTGGACTATTGCAACTCCCTCTTGGCAGGTCTTCCTGCTAATGCCATTCGACCTCTACAGCTCATCCAGAATGCAGCTGCTCGACTGGTCTTCAACCGACCGAAATTTACCCACACTACTCCGCTCCTCCGCGACCTTCACTGGTTACCGGTGGCCGCCCGCATCCGCTTCAAAACATTGGTACTTGCGTACCGTGCTGCGAACAGATCGGGTCCGGTCTACATCCAGGACATGGTCTAACCTCACATCCAGGACATGGTCTAACCTCACACCCAGGACATGGTCAAACCGTACACCCCAGCCCGTTCACTTCGCTCGGCTTCTGCCAATCTGCTTGTAGCTCCTTCACTTCGAGCTAAATCACGACTGTTTGCTGTGCTGGCTCCTCATTGGTGGAACGAGCTCCCCATTGACATCAGGACAGCAGAAAGTCTCTACATCTTCCGGCGCAAACTAAAAACACATCTCTTTCGACTATACCTTGAATAGGTAGCACTTAAATGCCGTAGTAGCACTTAAATGTCCCTTACCGATAGCACTTCAGTAGCACTTAAATGGCACTTACGGATAGTACTTTGTAGTTTGACTTTATTGAAGAAATTGTACTTGCTTGATTCTTGTTGTTCTGAGTTTGGACTCACGGTTTAATGCACTTATTGTAAGTCACTTTGGATAAAAGCGTCAGCTAAATGACATGTAATGTAATGTAATGTAATGTTCTGACACCGTCTGTTTTAGCTAATCTGTCCCGGCGCATTAATGAGAGATTGGGACATCGACACCGGGTTCAGAGTGTGCAATGACTCCTAGAGAGAAATGGCCCATCATTCCCATCATACGGCTCTCATTCCGCCCTTCGAGCCAGAGAGTTTAGTATTTCTCATTAAATGAATAACATCACAGTATTACCCGATTCAGAGGTGTTATAAATGTTATATTTCCCAAAGCTTCTGAAATAAAAAGGACTCGCTGTCAAATTTTTGTCCACTCCAACTCGTACTGTAATCAAGAGGGTGACATAGTCCGGCAGGAAGGATTGAGATGAGCAGGACAAGAAAAAAAGGAACAGATCGGTGTGCTAATGCTAATTTCCTCGCGTTCGTCCCCGCTGATTGGGGGATAAACAGGAAGCGTTGTGGTAAATTCCGCCTGAAGTGCGTGATCGCTGACAGGCCTGACCTCTGCTCTCGCCATGTTTCCCCATAACTCACAATTAACGCTGACATTAGAGCATCCCCAGAGGCCCGTGCGGCTTTATTTCCCTGCCCGCCAGAAAGCGGGGCAGCAGCAGCGGGGCCCCTGGACCGGCGCCCAGTTCTATGATTTAGCTTGAGAGAGGGCGATGGCACGAGGAGGGGATGGAGGCAGAGGGAGGCGGAGATGAGGGGGGCAGAGGGGTACCCTGAGCACACTTTGGGGGTTTAGGGCTGTTATGGATATGGCTGTGGTAATTACTCAGCGCTTGTTATTGCCCACGCTAGCACACCTGCGCCCAGCAGAAAATGCCGGTACAGCGCCGGAAGGCGTCCGACGTCATCTGAAGAACGGCTACATTAGCCAGAGTGGAGAGGTACGCACACACCCTCCTGAAGAAAAACACATCTATTGAATGAAGTGACTTTGTACTCAGGGAAACTTACTGTCACGGTTGACGGCTTCACATTGTCCTCGTTGTTATCTTGGACAGGCGAGTTTCGGCGCTGTCCTTTTTATTTGGGGAAAATAAACGAGCACCTGTTCTTCGACGTGTCAAATTCAATCTCACGGCTCGTTAGCGGGGCCTCTGCCCAATAACCCAGCTTTAGCACTGCTTTGGCTCCTAATTCCCATCTCTGGGCTGTCACACAGTGTCATCGCCACAGTCATTCATGTTTTTATTCATTTCACATTTCATCATTTATTTATCGCCCAGCGCACTAACAGTAGGACCTCGGACAGGAGGAAAAGGAGGCGCTGACAGTAGACAACATTATTTGTCTGGCAACCCACTGACCACTCAAGGCAGCAGATGCAACATCACTTTCTCATTTCTCATCTAGTAGCCGCCCAGAACTGAGAGACCATTCAAAGTGGAGCATGAAAGTAAAAGGCAGCGTCAGTGTCCCTCATTTCATTCCAATATGATAATTAGATTTGAGCTGAATTGTAAAGTAAGGGAATGTAAGCCAATAAACCATGATAGTTGATAAAAGTATTGAAATAGATATTTATCAAATTTAAAGTAATATAGAAGCATGTACACAATATGTTTATTAAAATAACAAAATATGAACGTTATTTTCACCGTGCACTTTTTTTGTTTTTGAGACAATAAATATTTCCCCATAATTATCTTATCTCTTTCTAAGATAAAAGGTTACGTACATTATTTCACAATTGTGAATGTAG
>NC_046980.1:24972214-24994714 GCF_009769545.1 Cyclopterus lumpus
TTCAGCTGGCTCCGTAGAGTAAGCCCCGCATGTCCTCGCTCACCATCATGTGGCATTACAGCGAACAGCCCGACCTGTTTGTTAAGAGACAATCAAAGAAATAATCAAAATGGTATGAATCCCGTTACCATATTTTATTTTATTTTATGTCAAACTGCCCTCCTTGCGCAGACCAATAGTTATTTATTTCTGTTATCCATCCATCCATTTTCAATACCGCTTATCCTCATTAGGGTCGCAGGGCGCTGGAGCCTATCCCAGCTGACATAGGGCGAAGGCAGGGGACACCCTGGACAGGCCACCAGTCCATCGAGGGCTTATTTCTGTTATATTATATCATAATACTATCATGAATAGTCTACTTAGTTAGTGGAACATGATACTGGGTGTAGTTGACACTTCTGGGTGCAGCTGCGCAGTTTTAATAACTTTAATAATTATGCATGATACTATTTATTTCAACACAAACAGAACGTATAGGCCAAGGCTCTTATTATCTAAGATTTTCCTCCAGTTTGTGTTCGGCCGGTTCCTGCCTGGCACTATCAGTGAGTGTGGACGGGGATGTAATAAGTTAGTGAATAAAACATGTGCTGTTGCCACGGGGGCTCCACATTAGGCGGGGCAAAGTGGTGATTAGCCGACCCATCAGACTCTGCACTGTAATTCCCATCACCACTGCCTCCATCTTTCCTGTATTACTCCCTCTTTTTTCTATTCTCTACCTCTTTTCTCCCACTGCAGTCCCTGAACTTCGATCCTTCTTTTACTCTTTTTATCATTCCTGCGTTAAGTAGTTGTTCATAAAGTATTGTGAACCTTCTTCACGTTATATAATCCTCCCGCAGAGGCGTCCAGCGTCCACGGAGCTCAGCAATGAGTTCACTGCAGTCTTATAATCTTTGACTTTTGGTTGAAACTGAAGCGTGTGCTGTGATATGTGTGTGGATATGAATTAATGCAAACCTACAGTGAAGAGTGTCATGTGGGCCGAGAGAGGTTCTACCATGAACAATGAACATGAATGGAGACACATCTGTCATGTCCAGCACAACTCGAACCTTGACTTATGAATTGGCCCATTATCCAATAGCCAACCGCCTTCACAGTGCTGCCTGACCTTTGAGCCACAGGAAGTTGAAGCTGACGCACCACCCATCAATGTAACTTCATTCTTATATTTGACATTACCATGAGTAAACACAAGAAGCGTGGTGTGCCGATGAGGCAGTAAAACGTTCATGTCCTTGAACTGTCGAGACTGTCAGGCTACGTCAGACAGCTGATGAGACATTTAGGTTTAATTATGGATAATGGACTTCCATGTCTCATATATGTCTCCTCATATAAAAGGAGTTAAGCATTAGCTCGCCAGCTACAGAAGATTACTCAGTGGCTCAGTGCAAAAAGTCAAGACCACATGTCCAGTACAGACATGTGACCTTGACCCCTTGGCCCTCACCGTCAAACTACGACGCTCCACTAAGGTCTCACTTTTCAACATCTGGATAATGTTCTTTATTCAAACAAAGTTTAAGCAACAACATGTCTTGGTTAAGCTCAGGAAAGCATTTTTGTTTGGGTTGAAATAAATATAATTATTAAGTTAAGCAAGTTGAGTAGTCAAGAAAAAGGGAAAAAGGACTTCTACTTGCACCTTCATAGTCTTCCGACCACTTGAAGTGCTTTCACACACTGATGGCTGGGACTACCCTGCCCATCAGGACTAACACCATCAACTCACACACAACGCACAGCTACCAAACTACCGACCTCCTGATTGGAAGACGACCCGCTACAGCCACATGGTGTACATGAGTCAGCATTGACTTCTGGATTCCAATAGGACACGGACAGTGGTCTCCAGGGTTAAAGTCATGTGTTTTGTTTGACCCATCCATCCACCCATTCCACTGGACTGTGTCACTTGTTACACCAGGTTGCCTGACTTCTAGTTTCTAATATTGCGACGGATGGCGTCCGGCGTGTCTCATGCAGACGCTAAAGGGTGCCTTGTGCCATCAGGCGCCGACGGCCTTGACAAATTGTCAGTATTTGATGACCTGGGCATGAGGCGCGGCTGGTTTTTCTATGAACACAGATCCTGGACTTGCTGCTTCAAGTCGAAAGCTTTCCACAGAATGCTGCTGTTGTCAAAGGAGTTAGCAGATCGTCATCTGATTATCCATTAGGGCCATCAATGTTAACAACTGGAGGAGTGAAAAACACTTCCACCAAGGCTTGCTCGTGACTATTCATGTCCAAGCAAGGCTTCTTGTCAAACGAGTATTTCACTATATATATGTATATAGATATACGTATATATATATACATATATATACTGTATATATACAGCCAGTGGGTCTAATTTATGTCCAGACACTATTGACGTCTGCTACGGGTGGACACATTGCTGCTTGTGTTTTATTGAGTTGTCAGTGTGTCGTGGTTGAATCAGACCGCTCATACCAGCGCCGCCGACCAAACCTCTCTGAATATGTAATTAGCTGCAGCAGTACAAGTGTCTCATGAATATTCATGGTCTTTTTAATTAGGCGGCTCTCTTCACAGCTAGCCGCCGCAAAAAGTTACCTCCTCGTCGCACACTGTGTGTGTGTGTGTGTGCGTGTGTGTGTGTGTGTGTGTCTTCTCGCTCTTCAAGTGCTCATGTGGGGGAAGGGGTTGGTAGGAGAAAATGATGCAAAGAAAGGGAAAATGTGGCAGCAAGAAGAATAAAGGAAAGGTGTGAGAATGATGATTTACTATATTATCTAGCAATGTGAATGTCTTTGTTTCTGCCTGACTGTCTATCTGTCCATCAATTCATCTATCTTTCAATCTACTTACCCATCCGTGTAGTTCAATGCAGTTTTTTGTTTTCCTTTGGAATTATGGACTGAGGTGAGTATATTGATACCATTCACATCTCTTTTTCGACATTTCAATCACTGGCTTTGTCCAACTTTCAGTCTACCACTAGAGGTTAACACATTGTTCATGGGGGGAAGGAGGGGGGGGGGCTTAGGTCTTGTCAGGTGAGAGCAGAGGCTCCACGAAGTTTACAAAATCGAACTATTCTTATAAGTACGGAGCGGGACTCTGAGCTGTTTAACCTAGCTTAGCATAAAGGATGGAGACAGGAGGAAACCAATAGCCAGGTTTTTTCTGGAGCTTGAAAATATGTCTGCTAAATACAAATATTGCCAACATAATTATAGATAAAATCTACGAAACAATTAATCTCAACTTAAGCTAAATATAAAATGACTTTTGTAGAAACTAAATATTTTAATGACATTTAAAATACTGTATCTCTGCCGCTCCTCTTCTCTCTGTGTGCTATCTCTTGCTTCTGGTGTGTTTGTGTTGCCGGTCGTCTCTCCAGGTTTCATGGTGGAGAAGAGGTCATAGTGCTCAGTCTCCATCACGTGGTGGATTTCTACGAGTTGTGAGTGCAATGGGTTAGTCTGAACTCACAACATCAATTGAATATCCATCCGTCCTGGGGGAGGGATCCCTCCTCTGAAGCTCTTGCTGAGGTTTCATTTTTGCCCCTGAAAGTTTTTGGGGGGAGTTTTTCCTGATCTGACCTGAAGTAATGGTCCCTTGAGCAAGGCAACTGACCTCCCACCAACTCAAAAGGGGGCAATATTGTAAACTGTTGTTGAAGAGCAGGTTTCATGACAGGGTTCCATTGAAAGAGGTCACTGTATAAAAATGGATACGTAAGGTTTGCTTATTTACTAAAGTGGCCGGCTATCATCCCATTAAACATCCGGTGACGGACATGTTTACGACTGTCACATGTGAGAAGTGCTATTAGATATAACCAACGCTCAATCTCATAAGTGATCCGTAGAGGTGGGAATGATATCAGCATAGTGTTTGGAAAAGTGAATTTTTATTGGTGGAGTTGGTGATGTATAAAAAGCACGTTGAGTGACATTTGTGTCCACAAGGGAAGTGCAGCTGATTTGAGAATGTGTTGTCTCTATATCACAAGCAATGGGATGAATTTATTGGCCGTTAAATTATTTGAATGTTTCTTCTCGCGTGACTTTTATTTGGACAAATCAGTAACAGCGTTTCGCCGGCCTCAAGATATTTCTTCAAGATTTTATCATTTTAGGACGTCTGTTACTTTATAGATTGCAGATGTTTTATTGGCGGAGGTTCATCTACAACACGGCTCAGCGCAAGTTAATTGTTTATTGATCATCATAATATGTGAATTATAATTTGATTGCTTCTTTGAATGGGCCAATTGTATTTTCTTGTACAATCTTCAATGTGATTAGAAGCAGTGAGAGTCTGGCTGGTGGGGCTGCATCAGGTAACAGTAACCGAGCTTGGAGGTTATTGGAGGTTATTGGAGGTTATTGGAGGTTATTGGCGCTCGTGTCACTCCGCCAGCACAAAGTGACATTTGTTTGTCTCCCTTTCAAACCTCTGTGATTAAAGCTCAGGAGCACAAACATGCACTGAAGCCCACAGTTCAGCAGCCCCAATGCAGACCGAGAGCGACCTCTTCTGGCCGTGTGGTGTCAGTACAACCAGCTGTAGGAGGAGACAAGTGGGGAGTGGGGAGTTTTTCCTGATCCGATGTGAGGTCCTGGGACAGGGATGTCGTATGTGTACAGATTGTAAAGCCCTCTGAGGCAAATTTGTAATTTGTGATATTGGGCTGTACAAAATAAACTGAATTGAAATTGAAAGTGGACCACGGAGCAGATAGAACGTGAGCTAAAGTCAAAGAGGGTGTATTTGACAGAATACACAGATGTTCTTATGAATACCTATTTGGAACACGAGAGATGATACTACTGCAGATGTTTTGGAAAAGGGCCGAGAGAAGAAAGCACGGACCCTGCAAGGTCTTATAGAATTAACTTTAAAACACATGTGTGGATGTTTGCACTCGCCACGATCAAATAAGAGATTAATTAAGCTGGTTAGGCTACGATAGGGAAAGTGATGACCACATTAGTCTGAAAAAGTGACAACGAGAAAGTAAAGAAGCATCTTTTGAGAAACTGCAAGATATCGCTGATATAAACTGATATAGTTATATTCATAATTAAATAACATATCATTATTATTATGAGCTTACTTTGCATCAAATGTCAAGCGAACCAACAGCAAACTGAATGCGGTTGTTGAAGCGACAAGAACTTAAGAAAGGCACCTCTTGTGGCTTTGGGATAACGACAACTCACTTCCGAAGCTCTGGGACTCCAAAGTCCTCTAGAGTTCCCGTGTAACAGGATGCTGTGGAAACCGGTTCCGTCTGGTCAGAGCAGCGAAGGAGATGGACTTTCTCCCTTTGTTATGTGTCAGTATTCTCTTACTTTTTATTTTTCCATCAATGTTGTCAGTGATTGACACATTGGATATTCTCAGTAGTGGATGTACTAGGGACCAGTGGATGTACTAGGTAGTGGATGTACTAGGGACCAGTGGATGTACTAGGTAGTGGATGTACTAGAGACCAGTGGATGTACTAGGTAGTGGATGTACTATGGACCAGTGGATGTACTAGGTAGTGGATGTACTAGGGACCAGTGGATGTACTAGGTAGTGGATGTACGAGAGACTAGTGGATATACTAGGGACTACCGGATATACTAGAGACCAGTGGATGTACTATGTAGTGGATGTACTAGGGACCAGTGGATGTACTAGGTAGTGGATGTACGAGAGACTAGTGGATATACTAGGGACTACCGGATATACTAGAGACCAGTGGATGTACTATGTAGTGGATGTACTAGGGACCAGTGGATGTACTAGGTAGTGGATGTACTAGGGACTAGTGGATGTACTAGGTAGTGGATGTACTAGGGACCAGTGGATGCTATGGAAACCGGTTCCGTCTGGTCAGAGCAGCGAAGGAGATGGACTTTCTCCCTTTGTTATGTGTCAGTATTCTCTTGCTTTTTATTTTTCCATCAATGTTGTCAGTGATTGACACATTGGATATTCTCAGTAGTGGATGTACTAGGGACCAGTGGATGTACTAGGTAGTGGATGTACTAGGGACCAGTGGATGTACTAGGTAGTGGATGTACTAGGGACCAGTGGATGTACTAGGTAGTGGATGTACTAGGGACCAGTGGATGTACTAGGTAGTGGATGTACTAGGGACTAGTGGATGTACTAGGTAGTGGATGTACTAGGGACCAGTGGATGCTATGGAAACCGGTTCCGTCTGGTCAGAGCAGCGAAGGAGATGGACTTTCTCCCTTTGTTATGTGTCAGTATTCTCTTACTTTTTATTTTTCCATCAATGTTGTCAGTGATTGACACATTGGATATTCTCAGTAGTAGATGTACTAGGGACCGGTGGATGTACTAGGTAGTGGATGTACTAGAGACTAGTGGATATACTAGGGACTAGTGGATATACTAGGGACTACCGGATATACTAGGGACTAGTGGATGTACTTGGGATCAGTGGGTGTACTAGGGACCAGTGGATGTACTAGGTAGTGGATGTACTAGGGACTACCGGATATACTAGGGACTAGTGGATATACTAGGGACTAGTGGATGTACTTGGGATCAGTGGGTGTACTAGGGACCAGTGGATGTACTAGGTAGTGGATGTACTAGGGACTACCGGATATACTAGGGACTAGTGGATATACTAGGGACTACCGGATATACTAGGGACTAGTGGATGTACTTGGGATCAGTGGGTGTACTAGGGACCAGTGGATGTACTAGGTAGTGGATGTACTAGGGACTACCGGATATACTAGGGACTAGTGGATATACTAGGGACTAGTGGATGTACTTGGGACTAGTGGATGTACTAGGTAGTGGATGTACTTGGGACTAGTGGATGTACTTGGGACTAGTGGATGTACTAGGGACTAGTGGATGTACTAGGTAGTGGATGTACTAGGGACTAGTGGATGTACTTGGGACTAGTGGGTGTACTTGGGACTAGTGGATGTACTAGGGACTAGTGGATGTACTAGGTAGTGGATGTACTTGGGACTAGTGGATGTACTAGGGACTAGTGGATGTACTAGGTAGTGGATGTACTAGGGACTAGTGGATGTACTAGGTAGTGGATGTACTAGGAACTAGTGGATATACTTGGGACTAGTGGATGTACTAGGGACTAGTGGATGTACTTGGGACTAGTGAATGTACTAGGGACTAGTGGATGTACTAGGGACTAGTGGATGTACTTGGGACTAGTGGATGTACTAGAGACCAGTGGATGTACTAGGTAGTGGATGTACTAGGGACTAGTGGATGTACTTGGGACCAGTGGATGTACTAGGGACCAGTGGATGTACTAGGTAGTGGATGTACTAGGGACCAGTGGACGTACTAGGTAGTGGATGTACTAGGGACTAGTGGATGTACTTGGGACTAATGGATGTACAAGGGACCAGTGGATGTACTAGGTAGTGGATGTACTAGGGACTAGTGGATGTACTTGGGACTAGTGGATGTACGTGGGACCAGTGGATGTACTAGAGACCAGTGGATGTACTAGGTAGTGGATGTACTAGGGACCAGTGGATGTACTAGGTAGTGGATGTACTAGGGACTAGTGGATGTACTTGCGACTAGTACCAGAGAGTCCTACCTCACCGACCGCTCTTACCGGGTAACCTGGGGAGGATCTGTGTCTGAGCCTTGTCCCCTGACTACTGGGGTCCCTCAGGGTTCAGTCCTTGGTCCTCTTCTCTTCTCTCTGTACACCAACTCTCTTCTCTCTGTCATTCGCTCGCATGGCTTCACCTACCACAGCTATGCTGACACACCCAACTGATCCTCTCGTTTCCCCAATCCGAAACACAGGTAGCAGCACGAATCTCTGCCTGTTTGACCGACATCTCTCAGTGGATGTCCGCTCACCACCTGAAAATTAACCCGGACAAGACTGAACTTTTCTTCCTTCCAGGAAAAGGCTCTCCCACCCACAACCTAACTATTAACTTCAACAACTCAGTGCTGGCCCCGACTCCGACTGCCAGGAATCTCGGAGTGACGCTCGACAGTCAACTCTCCCTGACTGCCAACATTACCACAATAACACGCTCCTGTAGGTACATGCTGTACAACATCAGGAGAATACGACCCCTTCTCACTCAGAAGGCGGCACAGGTTCTGGTCCAGGTTCTGGTCCAGGTTCTGGTCCAGGTTCTGGTCCAGGTTCTGGTCCAGGCTCTGGTCATCTTACATCTAGACTACTGTAACTCCTCCTTCAGGTCTACCTGCTAATGCCATTCGACCTCTACAGCTCATCCAGAATGCAGCTGCTCGACTGGTCTTCAACCTCCCGAAATTTACCCACAATCCTCTGCTCCTCCGCGACCTTCACTGGTTACCGGTGGCCGCCCGCATCCGCTTCAAAACATTGGTACTTGGGTACCGTGCTGCGAACAGATCGGGTCCGGTCTACATCCAGGACATGGTCTAACCTCACATCCAGGACATGGTCTAACCTCACACCCAGGACATGGTCTAACCTCACACCCAGGACATGGTCTAACCTCACACCCAGGACATGGTCTAACCTCACACCCAGGACATGGTCAAACCTCACATCCAGGACATGGTCAAACCTCACATCCAGGACATGGTCTAACCTCACATCCAGAACATGGTCTAACCTCACACCCAGGACATGGTCTAACCTCACACCCAGGACATGGTCTAACCTCACACCCAGGACATGGTCAAACCTCACATCCAGGACATGGTCTAACCTCACATCCAGAACATGGTCTAACCTCACACCCGGGACATGGTCTAACCTCACATCCAGGACATGGTCTAACCTCACATCCAGGACATGGTCTAACCTCACACCCAGGACATGGTCATGGTCTAACCTCACACCCAGGACATGGTCTAACCTCACACCCAAGACATGGTCTAACCTCACACCCCAGCCCGTTCACTTCGCTCGGCTTCTGCCAATCGGCTTGTAGCTCCTTCACTTCGAGCTAAACACTCAACAAAATCACGACTGTTTGCTGTGCTGGCTCCTCATTGGTGGAACGAGCTCCCCATTGACATCAGGACAGCAGGAAGTCTCTACATCTTCCGTCGCAAACTAAAAACACATCTTAGTGACTACACCTTGAATAGGGAAGGTAGAGCCGTAGTAGCACTCTAGTAGCACTTAAATGTCCCTTACCGATAGCACTTTGTTGTTTAGCACTTTAGTAGCACTTAAATGTCTCTTACTGATAACACTTTGTAGTTTAACACTTTAGTAGCACTTAAATGTCTCTTACTGATAGTACTTTGTAGTTTAACGTTATTGAAGAAATTGTACTTTCTTGATTCTTGTTGTTCTGAGTTTGGACTCATCGTTTAATGCACTTATTGTAAGTCGCTTTGGATAAAAGCGTCAGCTACATGACATGTAATGTAATGTAATGTAATGTAATGAGTGGAAACAAAGGTCTTTGTGTCTTCTGGGTCCCTCCACTGCCGATCTCTTGGCCTCTCGAGCTAGTTCAAACAACGTGGCTGGCCTGTGCTGTTGATGTGGGGATGGGCATTTTCAGCTTTTTTAAAGCTTCCATTGTGCTTTTATTTAGCAGTTGAGTGAATGAAATTAAATGACACCTTGATGATGTTCAATTCAATTCAGTTTATTTTGTATCGCCCAAAATCGTATGTGTACAGATTGTAAAGCCATCTGAGGCAAATTACAACCTCCCCTCAGAGGGCTTTACAATCTGTACACATACGACATCCCTGATCTTTGACCTCACATCGGATCAGGAAAAACTCCCCAAAAATAGAAAAAACCTGTTCAGGGGAAAAAAGTAAGAACCCTTCAGGAGAGCAACAGAGGACGATCCCTCTCCCCGGATGGACAGATGCAATGTCATGTGACCAGATGAACAGAGTTACAGAGTTACATAAACACATCACATGATACCTCGTTTTATTTCTTTCATATTTACAGAGTGGAGTCGCTGAGCTGGTGTGAAGTTGCACAGAAAGAAAGGAAAGTAATCAAAACCACCCAAACTCGGCTTACGACTAATTCCATTTGTTTTCCACTATTCTGCACGGATGATTTATGAGATTTAAGGCAAACACTTTGTTTTTGTCGTGCACTGATACATTTTTTAGAGTTTGGGCTATTTTTCTTCCATAACATGTCTTCTTTCAGACTGGTGGAAAGAAAAATCCCAAATACGCATTTAGGTGTTTATTTTACCACTTTGTTTATTTTCTTCTGTAAAGTTCTCTTAAAATTGACCAAAAGTAAGCATTTGATAATGCCTCATTCACATATGTAAATATACCATTACAGAAAACTTGTAATACAAAGAGTAATTTTTCTTATGTAAGTTACCAGCTGGGGAAGTGTAATGGTAACTTTCATGGTCCTCTACATTCATAAGTTCATACTGTAAACACATCACATTTAAAGTCACTTTCCTTCCCCCCCCCCCCCCCCCCCCCCCCCCCCCCGTCTTTCTACTGTCTAATTAGGCCCCGGCTCCTCCATTAGGGGCCCGTGGCTTGGCACAAAATGGCCACCCTTAGGCCCTCCCGCTGCCTGGCGAGGAGCTGTGAAACTGTGAAAGTGCCTTGTGATGTCTGCAGCGCCCCGGCAGATCTATCCATCACCTTACCGTTTATCACCCTCGTCCACTGGCAGGCCGATCCATCAGAGCCTAGACGTGTCAGGGCCGGCTGTAAAGCTCCAGCAGCTCCTGTGGTAAATAAGGAAGGAACGCAGCAGGGAGGGGAGATGGTAGGGGGGAGCGAGAGAACCAGAGGAAGGGCAAGAATACAGCGAGCTATGGGAGGAAAAAAGACAACTGCTCGGGAGAATGTGAAGAGTCAAAGAGAGAGAGAGGTGAGGGAGACAGATAAGGGAGAGGAGCGGAAGTGAGGATGATGAAGAGAAAGGTAAAGAACGAGGAGCAAAAGGAGAAAGTGTTCTCATCAGGAAAACAAGTTATTTTCCACAATATAATGGAGGTGGAGTTTAGGCCTCCGTCTGCCACCAGCTACGATCTCCCTGGAAACGAGGGCTCCATCTTCAGCACAAACTCCACGATATACTGCACAAGATTCAAGGAAACCTGGAGAGACACAGATAATCATTTATTGGCATCATGCAACACAGGATGAACAACACAACGCAGTTGTAGCGCATCTGTTACACAAAAAAACCCGTCCTCTGAACCCGTCCTCTAACCCGTCCTCTAACCCGTCCTCTAACCCGTCCTTTGAACCCGTCCTCTAACCCGTCCTTTGAACCGTCCTCTAACCCGTCCTCTAACCCGTCCTTTGAACCGTCCTCTAACCCGTCCTCTAACCCGTCCTCTAACCCGTCCTCTAACCCGTCCTCTAACCCGTCCTCTAACCCGTCCTTTGAACCCGTCCTCTAACCCGTCCTCTAACCCGTCCTCTAACCCGTCCTTTGAACCCGTCCTCTAACCCGTCCTTTGAACCGTCCTCTAACCCGTCCTCTAACCCGTCCTTTGAACCGTCCTCTAACCCGTCCTTTGAACCCGTCCTCTAACCCGTCCTTTGAACCGTCCTCTAACCCGTCCTCTAACCCGTCCTTTGAACCGTCCTCTAACCCGTCCTCTAACCCGTCCTCTAACCCGTCCTCTAACCCGTCCTCTAACCCGTCCTCTAACCCGTCCTTTGAACCCGTCCTCTAACCCGTCCTCTAACCCGTCCTCTAACCCGTCCTTTGAACCCGTCCTCTAACCCGTCCTTTGAACCGTCCTCTAACCCGTCCTCTAACCCGTCCTTTGAACCGTCCTCTAACCCGTCCTCTAACCCGTCCTCTGAACCCGTCCTCTAACCCGTCCTCTAACCCGTCCTCTAACCCGTCCTCTAACCCGTCCTTTGAACCCGTCCTCTAACCCGTCCTCTAACCCGTCCTCTAACCCGTCCTTTGAACCCGTCCTCTAACCCGTCCTTTGAACCGTCCTCTAACCCGTCCTCTAACCCGTCCTTTGAACCGTCCTCTAACCCGTCCTCTAACCCGTCCTTTGAACCGTCCTCTAACCCGTCCTCTAACCCGTCCTCTGAACCCGTCCTCTAACCCGTCCTCTAACCCGTCCTCTAACCCGTCCTCTAACCCGTCCTCTAACCCGTCCTTTGAACCCGTCCTCTAACCCGTCCTCTAACCCGTCCTTTGAACCCGTCCTCTAACCCGTCCTCTAACCCGTCCTTTGAACCGTCCTCTAACCCGTCCTTTGAACCGTCCTCTAACCCGTCCTCTAACCCGTCCTTTGAACCGTCCTCTAACCCGTCCTTTGAACCGTCCTCTAACCCGTCCTCTAACCCGTCCTTTGAACCGTCCTCTAACCCGTCCTCTAACCCGTCCTTTGAACCCGTCCTCTAACCCGTCCTTTGAACCCGTCCTCTAACCCGTCCTTTGAACCCGTCCTCTAACCCGTCCTTTGAACCCGTCCTCTAACCCGTCCTCTAACCCGTCTTTTGAACCCATCCTCTAACCCGTCCTCTAACCCATCCTCTAACCCGTCCTCTAACCCGTCCTCTAACCCGTCCTCTGAATCCGTCCTCTGATGTCGCAGCATTGTCACGGGGGCTTCCTATTGGTCAACTCGGTCACACCAGTAAAGGTGCCCTCTCCCCCAGTGGATTTGCTTGGACCTGTTTCCAGAGTAGCACAGATGGGCTGAGACCCAAATCTAACACCCCACCAAGGTCACAGGACCCATTGGTGTGTTTGTGTGCATGTCTTGATCAACACAGAAGGACTATGCACACAGTTCTTTCCCATATTTCTCTAGTTTAGTCTCCATCCTGGTGTCAAAGGTCATGACCCTGTGCTGACAGAATAGCAATGCCGACCTTTATCGGCGATGGGACGGAGTACTTGTGAAATGTCAAGCTGAATGTCAAGGCATGAGCTCAGGTCAAGGAGCCGACACTCATTGTAACTGAAAATAGCCCCTTTGTAAATACCTTTAAGGTTCGTCGCTAGCTAGCCACCACTTAGGGGTTCCTCTCCATTGATGAAGAACTACAAGATGGAAGAAACTTGACTCTCATCCAAGTTGCATCTTGACTGGGCCCCCTGCCTCCTGCCTGAATTGAATTGAACATCATCAAGGTGTCATTTAATTTCATTCACTCAACTGCTAAATAAAAGCACAATGGAAGCTTTAAACAAGCTGAAAATGCCCATCCCCACATCAACAGCACAGGCCAGCCACGTTGTTTGAACTAGCTCGAGAGGCCAAGAGATCGGCAGAGGAGGGACCCAGAAGACACAAAGACCTTTGTTTCCACTCTCTGGTAGTCCCTATAGTTACTAGTCCCTATAGTTACTAGTCCCCATAGTACATCCGTGGGATGTACCAGTCCAGGGGTGGGCAAATAAAAAAATGATTATAAATTATAGTAAAGACCGCTGTGACGCTTCTCCGTTCCTGACTTGAGTTTCCTGAAGCACGATGACGGCAACAGGCCAGCATCGATGTTTCTCTTTAGGCTGCGTGTTTGTCTCCTGCAGCAGAACACGCTGCCATGCTGTCTGCTGCAGGAGACACACACAAACAGCCCGAAAGAGTTTTACAGTTGTACAATCATCCAGAGTATTTTTCCTCCATCAAACCCACCGCCCTGCACCGCCCCGGACCAACAACACTGTTCCACTGGAACGGCTTCTTTACCTTTTAGTTATTGGCTTTCACCTGTAATCCATCTTGGTTCACACACTCTCCATTCATCTGATACCGGCCCGCTGTCACATTTTAAAAGTCATTGTGGCCCCTGAGCCAAACGGTTTGCCCACCCTAGTACATCCCACTGATGTTTACAGTGTACTGATTAAAATGTAGAGAATTCATAGAAATAAATAATGCTTTATTAACTTTGTATGTGAGATTTGATGCCCAATAAAATTAACATACTTTACTGCAATATACTACACATAATAATTTGTAATTTGTGATTTTGGGCTATACAAAATAAACAGAATTGAAGTGATTTTATTTTAATCCCAACATTTTTATCCCAAAAGAAAGAAAAAAACACAATACATCAGAAGAAATTAAAACAAGCTTCTTTTTTTCTTCAGTTGTTCAATGCTTTCTTTTTTGTTAGCTTCCAAGACAGAAAACAGCTGCTCAAGGTCACCCTCAAGTTCTCCTCCCTTCAGTCCCCTCTTTCCCCGGGGTGAACTTTTCCTCCTGAATAAAGAGAGACAGGAGTAAAAGTCCTGAGCAAGCGTCGCCTGCTGAGAGAAGTTCTTCCTCACCATCAATCCTCTGTCGGTGTCTGGCTCCCTCGCCTCGTTAGCTAATTGAATAAATGAAGGATCGCTCTCTGCTCCTCTGTGTCCCTTTGGCTTTGACTTGGCTTTATTGTTCCTTTTCTGTTTCTGTGGAATTCGCATAAAAATCACATTATAGTAATGTATCCATGCTGATGCTGATGCGGTGTGTGAGTGTGTGTGTGTCTGTGCGTGTGTGTGTGTGTGTGTGTCTCTGTGTTTGTGTGTGTCTGTGTGTGTGTGTGTGTGTGTCTGTGCGTGTGTGTGTGTGTCTCTGTGTTTGTGTGTGTCTGTGTGTGTGTGTGTGTCTGTGCGTGTGTGTGTGTCTGTGTGTGTGCGTGTGTGTGTGTGTGTGCGTGTGTGTGTTTGTGTGTGTGCGTGTGTGTGTGTGTGCGTGTGTGTGTGCGTGTGTGTGTCTGTGTGTGCGTGCGTGTGTGTGTGTGTGTCTGTGTGCGTGTGTGTGTGTGTGTGCGTGTGTGTGTGTGTGTCTGTGTGTGTGTGTCTGTGTGAGTGTGTGTGTGTGTGTGTGTGTGTGCGTGTGTGTGTGTGTGTGTCTGTGTGTGTGCGTGTCTCAGCTCCTGAAGGGATGGCTCCAGATGTGCTGGAGAAGAGGAGGAAAGAGAAGAAGTGGATTTTAGTAGTTTATTTAGTAGAGCAAAATCATTTGAGTAAGGGAACGGGGGAGAAAGAAAGGAAGAGGTGAGGAGGAGAAAAGATGAGGAGCAGAGGAAACTAGTGGAGGAGGTGAAGAGGAGAAGAAGGAAATGAAAGTAGAGCAGGACGTTAATGGGTAATGTAAAGGTTAAGGATCCTCTTTTAATCTAATTCATGCTTCCAAGAATAATTATTGAGAGAAACATTTTAGTGTGTAAGTGTGTGTGAGGGTGTGTGTGTGTGTGCGTGTGTGTGTGTGTGAGTGTGTGTGTGAGTGTGCGTGTGAGTGTGTGTGTGCGTGTGTGTGTGTGAGTGTGTGTGAGTGTGCGTGTGTGCGTGTGTGTGTGTGTGAGTGTGCGTGTGTGTGAGTGTGTGTGAGTGTGTGTGTGAGTGTGTGTGTGAGTGTGCGTGTGAGTGTGTGTGTGCGTGTGTGTGTGTGTGAGTGTGTGTGAGTGTGTGTGTGTGTGCGTGTGTGTGCATGCGTGTGCGTGCGTGTGTGTGTGCGTGCGTGTGTGTGCATGTGTGTGTGCATGCGTGTGCGTGTGTGAGTGTGCGTGCGTGCGTGTGTGTGCATGTGTGTGTGTGTGCATGCGTGTGTGTGTGTTGCTTTAATAATGCAGAAGGACTCTGTCTATCACCTGTTCTGCTGTCATTAAACGTTGACGTGCAGATGGAGCCGTTAAAGCGCTCTCACCTCGGTCCTCCACCGCATGGTGTTTATGACCAGCCACCATAATGTGCCATAATGCACTGCCGGCTATTAATTATGATCAGCACTCCTCTGCAGAGTCTCCTGCGCTGCTTTAACAACTTCTGTCACTCTGAGTTTAAGCTGCACCGAGCTCAGTCCTCAAGGTGTCGCCTGCAGATGTTTTATCAACATTCATTCTGAAGACGTAGAATTAATGTAAAAACAAGGATCTGGGCTTTCAAACTTAAATGGTTGAGTTAATTTTGAATCAAATGAAAAGGCTGATGTCTCAGCAGCTAGCCACATCATGATAATTCAGGAATTGATATTAATTCATGTGAAGTAAAAATAATCAAAAGGTGAACTTAATAACTTTGTTCAACTCTTACGGTCCCGAAATAACTGGGTTTTTCTTTTCTTTTGGCTTCTACAAATGTTGTTTATCAAAGTGGAAAGTATATGCTTCATGTGTTAAAGCTGCATTCTCTCTCCTGACCACTAGGGGGCGACTCCTCTGGTTGTATAGAAGTCTATGCTTCATATGTTAAAGCTGCATTCTCTCTCCTGACCACCAGGGGGCGACTCCTCTGGTTGTATAGAAGTCTATGCTTCATGTGTTAAAGCTGAATTCTCTCTCCTGACCACTAGGGGGCGACTCCTCTGGTTGTATAGAAGTCTATGCTTCATATGTTAAAGCTGCATTCTCTCTCCTGACCACCAGGGGGCGACTCCTCTGGTTGTACAGAAGTCTACGCTTCATGTGTTAAAGCTGCATTCTCTCTCCTGACCACCAGGGGGCGACTCCTCTGGTTGTATAGAAGTCTACGCTTCATGTGTTAAAGCTGCATTCTCTCTCCTGACCACTAGGGGGCGACTCTTCTGGTTGTATAGAAGTCTATGCTTCATGTGTTAAAGCTGCATTCTCTCCTGACCACTAGGGGGCGACTCCTCTGGTTGTATAGAAGTCTATGCTTCATATGTTAAAGCTGCATTCTCTCTCCTGACCACCAGGGGGCGACTCCTCTGGTTGTATAGAAGTCTACGCTTCATGTGTTAAAGCTGCATTCTCTCTCCTCACCACCAAGGGGCGACTCCTCTGGTTGTATAGAAGTCTACGCTTCATGTGTTAAAGCTGCATTCTCTCTCCTCACCACCAAGGGGCGACTCCTCTGGTTGTATAGAAGTCTACGCTTCATGTGTTAAAGCTGCATTCTCTCTCCTCACCACCAAGGGGCGACTCCTCTGGTTGTATAGAAGTCTATGCTTCATGTGTTAAAGCTGAATTCTCTCTCCTGACCACTAGGGGGCGACTCCTCTGATTGTATAGAAGTCTATGCTTCATATGTTAAAGCTGCATTCTCTCTCCTGACCACCAGGGGGCAACTCCTCTGGTTGTATAGAAGTCTACGCTTCATGTGTTAAAGCTGCATTCTCTCTCCTGACCACCAGGGGGCGACTCCTCTGGTTGTATAGAAGTCCACGCTTCATGTGTTAAAGCTGCATTCTCTCTCCTCACCACCAAGGGGCGACTCCTCTGGTTGTATAGAAGTCTATGCTTCATATGTTAAAGCTGCATTCTCTCTCCTGACCACCAGGGGGCGACTCCTCTGGTTGTACAGAAGTCTACGCTTCATGTGTTAAAGCTGCATTCTCTCTCCTGACCACCAGGGGGCGACTCCTCTGGTTGTATAGAAGTCTACGCTTCATGTGTTAAAGCTGCATTCTCTCTCCTGACCATTAGGGGGCGACTCCTCTGGTTGTATAGAAGTCTATGCTTCATGTGTTAAAGCTGCATTCTCTCCTGACCACTAGGGGGCGACTCCTCTGGTTGTATAGAAGTCTATGCTTCATATGTTAAAGCTGCATTCTCTCTCCTGACCACCAGGGAGCGACTCCTCTGGTTGTATAGAAGTCTATGCTTCATGTGTTAAAGCTGCATTCTCTCTCCTCACCACCAAGGGGTGACTCCTCTGGTTGTATAGAAGTCTATGCTTCATGTGTTAAAGCTGCATTCTCTCTCCTGACCACCAGGGGCGACTCCTCTGGTTGTATAGAAGTCTATGCTTCATATGTTAAAGCTGCATTCTCTCTCCTGACCACCAGGGGGCAACTCCTCTGGTTGTATAGAAGTCTACGCTTCATGTGTTAAAGCTGCATTCTCTCTCCTGACCACCAGGGGGCGACTCCTCTGGTTGTATAGAAGTCTACGCTTCATGTGTTAAAGCTGCATTCTCTCTCCTCACCACCAAGGGGCGACTCCTCTGGTTGTATAGAAGTCTATGCTTCATGTGTTAAAGCTGCATTCTCTCTCCTGACCACCAGGGGGCGACTCCTCTGGTTGTATAGAAGTCTATGCTTCATGTGTTAAAGCTGCATTCTCTCTCCTGACCCCCAGGGAGCGACTCCTCTGGTTGTATAGAAGTCTATGCTTCATGTGTTAAAGCTGCATTCTCTCTCCTGACCACCAGGGGGCGACTCCTCTGGTTGTATAGAAGTCTATGCTTCATGTGTTAAAGCTGCATTATCTCTCCTGACCACCAGGGGGCGACTCCTCTGGTTGTATAGAAGTCTATGCTTCATGTGTTAAAGCTGCATTCTCTCTCCTGACCACCAGGGGCGACTCCTCTGGTTGTATGGAAGTCTATGCTTCATGTGTTAAAGCTGAATTCTCTCTCCGACCACCAGAGGGCGACTCCTCTGGTTGTATAGAAGTCTATGCTTCATGTGTTAAAGCTGCATTCTCTCTCCTGACCACCAGAGGGCGACTCCTCTGGTTGTATAGAAGTCTATGCTTCATATGTTAAAGCTGCATTCTCTCTCCTGACCACCAGGGGGCAACTCCTCTGGTTGTATAGAAGTCTACGCTTCATGTATTAAAGCTGCATTCTCTCTCCTGACCACCAGGGGGCGACTCCTCTGGTTGTATAGAAGTCTACGCTTCATGTGTTAAAGCTGCATTCTCTCTCCTCACCACCAAGGGGCGACTCCTCTGGTTGTATAGAAGTCTATGCTTCATGTGTTAAAGCTGCATTCTCTCTCCTGACCACCAGGGGGCGACTCCTCTGGTTGTATAGAAGTCTATGCTTCATGTGTTAAAGCTGCATTCTCTCTCCTGACCCCCAGGGAGCGACTCCTCTGGTTGTATAGAAGTCTATGCTTCATGTGTTAAAGCTGCATTCTCTCTTCTGACCACCAGGGGGCGACTCCTCTGGTTGTATAGAAGTCTATGCTTCATGTGTTAAAGCTGCATTATCTCTCCTGACCACCAGGGGGCGACTCCTCTGGTTGTATAGAAGTCTATGCTTCATGTGTTAAAGCTGCATTCTCTCTCCTGACCACCAGGGGCGACTCCTCTGGTTGTATGGAAGTCTATGCTTCATGTGTTAAAGCTGCATTCTCTCTCCGACCACCAGAGGGCGACTCCTCTGGTTGTATAGAAGTCTATGCTTCATGTGTTAAAGCTGCATTCTCTCTCCTGACCACCAGAGGGCGACTCCTCTGGTTGTATAGAAGTCTATGCTTCATGTGTTAAAGCTGCATTCTCTCTCCTGACCACCAAGGGGCGACTCCTCTGGTTGTATAGAAGTCTATGCTTCATGTGTTAAAGCTGCATTCTCTCTCCTGACCCCCAGGGAGCGACTCCTCTGGTTGTATAGAAATCTATGCTTCATGTGTTAAAGCTGCATTCTCTCTCCTGACCACCAGGGGGCGACTCCTCTGGTTGTATAGAAGTCTATGCTTCATGTGTTAAAGCTGCATTATCTCTCCTGACCACCAGGGGGCGACTCCTCTGGTTGTATAGAAGTCAATGCTTCATTTGTTAAAGCTGCATTCTCTCTCCTGACCACCAGGGGCGACTCCTCTGGTTGTATGGAAGTCTATGCTTCATGTGTTAAAGCTGCATTCTCTCTCCGACCACCAGAGGGCGACTCCTCTGGTTGTATAGAAGTCTATGCTTCATGTGTTAAAGCTGCATTCTCTCTCCTGACCACCAGAGGGCGACTCCTCTGGTTGTATAGAAGTCTATGCTTCATGTGTTAAAGCTGCATTCTCTCTCCTGACCACCAAGGGGCGACTCCTCTGGTTGTATAGAAGTCTATGCTTCATGTGTTAAAGCTGCATTCTCTCTCCTGACCCCCAGGGAGCGACTCCTCTGGTTGTATAGAAGTCTATGCTTCATGTGTTAAAGCTGCATTCTCTCTCCTGACCACCAGGGGGCGACTCCTCTGGTTGTATAGAAGTCTATGCTTCATGTGTTAAAGCTGCATTATCTCTCCTGACCACCAGGGGGCGACTCCTCTGGTTGTATAGAAGTCAATGCTTCATGTGTTAAAGCTGCATTCTCTCTCCTGACCACCAGGGGCGACTCCTCTGGTTGTATGGAAGTCTATGCTTCATGTGTTAAAGCTGCATTCTCTCTCCGACCACCAGAGGGCGACTCCTCTGGTTGTATAGAAGTCTATGCTTCATGTGTTAAAGCTGCATTCTCTCTCCTGACCACCAGAGGGCGACTCCTCTGGTTGTATAGAAGTCTATGCTTCATGTGTTAAAGCTGCATTCTCTCTCCTTACCACCAAGGGGCAAGTGCATCACAAATATGTCAACTTCTGTACTTGTTTTGCACAAAAAAACAAAATGGCGGGCTTTAAAGCGGCATTCCACAAAGCAACAGGTGACGTCACGATGACCACGTCCACTTCTTATACACGGCGTATTATAAGAGTCAAAGGAAGCAACATGTAAAAGATGTTCATGCATTGAACACCTTTTACTTCATAACTCATAATGTTTTTTTACAGATAACTACGATGAACCAGTAATCCTGGATCCTGTTGGCTGTCGCTCTGACGACGATGTTTCTGGGGGTTCCGTTGTAGCCAGCGAATATCCTGATGACACTGATGTGGGCCTAGACCTTCGTCATCTAGCCTCTCGGGTGGCATTCTCCCTTCTGCCATCTGCAATATGTATTCCTGGAAGAACCCCGTCACTGCGTCCTGTGCTCCACCAAGACCACTGTGATCCAGAGCTGTTGAGATAGTTCACCGAGTGCTCATACTTCAAAACTGTGTGACGTAATATACCTTTCAGGGTCAAAAACATTTTGTGGACAAATATGATGCAATTTGGATGGGAAACACTTTTTTCCTGCATTTGATAATAACTGAAGCTCTAGACTATCCCTTCAGATCCCATCGTGCATGTGCAGCCACGTCACCCCCAACATCCCCTTGCCCTCTGCAGGAGGAAAAGGAGTACCTCCATCTCCTCCACCTAAACTCTCTGCTCTGCAGTCAGTCTAAACCCACCTTATATTCTTTGGTGTTTGCCGTGGATCAGTGCAGCCTCTTTTACAAATGTATTTCTTTTTCTGGCTTTTTCCGTGTCCAGCGTGGTCGGGAAGTTTAACTCGATGTTGATCACGCCCTCACTCGCTCATCAAATTACTATAGCAAGTGATGGATAGCAATTGAAGCTGCATACTTTTAAAGCACTTTCTGTTGCTGTTGTTTATCATAATGCGCTCTCACCCTGATGAGCGATCAGACTTCCTCCTGCAATATTGCAGTTAATTTCAGGACGACTCTCCAGCTGCCGGGGAGACGCCTGAACTGGAGACGAGACTTATTAAGACGGATGAGACATTGTTTGCCTCAAGGCTTTTACCCTGAGGGAGGAAAATATATGTTTCTGCCTGCTAAGTAGTGGCAAAATGTAAGACCTTTATACCGGTCTGGAGATGGAAATGATTTGCTTAACACGCGCTGCTTTTCTACATTCAAATGAAGTACTTGAAGGTGCAGAGGGCCCTTAATGGCTTTCAGGAAAAAGCCACTTTTGTGTTGGAGTGCTTTGAAATCTGCACACCGTCTTGTTAGAGGATAACCTTCTCTCCTCTCCTCTCCTGTGCATTAGGAAAAGTGTGTGTGGCCTATAGGCATTGTCTGTGTGTTGGGGGGGGGCGTGTCACACTGAATTAGCATCCGCGTGGCGTCCACCTGGCACACGCCGCTACCTGCCCTCTGCCCACCACCCCGCATATGTGCCCAAGATTAGAATTAATAACCGCCGCTGCCAATCATGCTTTAATCACAATAACTCTGCATTTAGGGGGCGCGAGGAGGTCACGGGCATCTGGGCCTCGGGACGGCCAATCTGGAGCAGCTAATAAGGCGAGTTTGTCCCTGATGGACTCGTGTTCAGTGTCGGTGGTGGCAGCTGCTCAGGTGAGCCACAGGGAGGCTGACAGGAGGAAGCTCCGTGCTGACATCGACTAGTTAGTTCAGCTAACTCTAATGTCAGCCGGTAAGAGATTAATATTTACATACTGAATCAAATAAATGTTTACTTATTGTTGCTTTAAACCCCTTGTGCTTTCCTGGACGTGGCTTTAAAGTTGGAGAACACACATCTGCATGCTGATTGGCTCTCTTGTTTTCAACTGTGATGCTTTCTCTGATTACTTTAACTCATTTACTAATTACAAATGGGGTTCAAAATGTGATAATGAGGAAAAAACACGCTGACCAGAACAGTTGTGTTGTAGAAATAGTGTTCTAGAATTAATATTCTATATTCTACAATTTTATTCCCCCAACATTTTGCATTGATTTTTTATTTATTTATTGGACACCGCTTGAGAATGGAAAATGAATTCATACACATTTATAGAACATGTCCATACAACATGAAGTGGTATGAAATCCCCCACATATGTCTCTGTATCCATAATCATTGCATATTCCCTGGACTTATTATTATTTGGGTTCTGGGGTCCACAGTAGAAAAGCTGTGTCCTTGAAAAGGCCAAAGAGCTTTGAGTAATTCAGAACTCATAGTTCTTTGACTTCTCAGGCCTCGACACCCTGCTGTTAATGAAGTGATCATCCTC